>NC_080705.1:64959758-65179758 GCF_943734765.1 Anopheles ziemanni | reverse complement strand
AACGAATCGTTTTAACCTTCAAATACTTATTTTTATCACCACAGTTACATGGCCATCGGTGGATATGTCGGTTGCGCTACCGTCGGTGGTGCTGCCTGGTGGTTCATGTTCTCTGAGACTGGCCCGCAGCTGTCGTACTGGCAGCTCACCCACCACCTGTCCTGCCTGGGCGGTGGCGAGGAGTTCAAGGGTCTTGACTGCAAGATCTTCAACGACCCGCATCCGATGACCATGGCTCTGTCCGTGCTGGTCACCATTGAGATGTTGAACGCCATGAACAGGTAAGGCATTTCTTATATGAAAAAGTCCCAACGAAATGATTACACAATGTTTCTCTCCCTCTCTCGCTCTCACTCTCTCCTCACAGCTTGTCTGAGAACCAGTCGCTGATCCAGATGCCGCCATGGTGCAACTTGTGGCTCATTGCCTCCATGTGTCTGTCGTTCGCTCTCCACTTCGTCATCCTCCACGTTGACGTTCTTTCCGTAAGTGCCCCCGGACCGGACTGAGCTGGAATCGCTGTTCTTTACAGTGGATTTGACTAACCTGATATCTCTCCTTCCTTTCAATTTCTCTTCAGACCGTTTTCCAAGTTACGCCACTGAACGGAGATGAGTGGATCACCGTCATGAAGTTCTCGCTGCCGGTCGTGCTGCTGGATGAAATCCTGAAGTTCGTCGCCAGAAGGATTTCGGACGGTGAGAGCTATATCAAAAATATGCATGGACTAGTGTTAGCGTGGGCCGTGTTCTTTGCTTACATCATATGGGGTCCATAAAGCGTTGGCAGTCACAAAAAGATGTGTGAGATGCTAATGATGAGATACACTTAGATAGAAGCACATCCACTCTCGCCTACCTACTAAGGAAACTACTACTGTTTACTAGGGCTAATAGAAAGTCAGAAGAGAAGCGGGCGGGGAGGTGGGGAGGTGGGCGTCTAGGTAAACTACGAACCTTATACAGGCTATAAAACACACCAACATACACACGCGCCCGCGTCCCCTCTACCCGCCCGAGGAAACTCGTGGAAGAACGTGGATCGACGACGAGTAGGAGGAATACGATGGAAGGAGTAGTTAAGGACTGGTATCGGTAAAATCGGTCGTAAAACATACCCACATCTCTATAGCACACATACAACAACACTGATCGGGAAGGGGAAAATCGAATCCATTTCCCAAGTCCTCGATCGCGCAACCGATTCACCAACCGAAGGGGGAAACACGCCACTATTCATTCGAGTCTAGGTTTTTTTTTACTTCGAAAATCTATCATAAAGATTTTTACCCATTAAACAAATATTCATTCGTTTCGAGAGCGGGAAAAACAAAACCAAAACACAAAACACAAAACGACCTCTTTCTCCCCCTATGCAAGCATAAATATGTGCACTAATTCTCTGCACAATCTTTTCTGCGCCGCGCCTCTCCGTGAGAGCGGATAATTGTAGTTAATGTGGAGAAATATCGTCCAAAGTCTGCCTGGCGCGAAAATATTCTAGAAAAGAATTTTCACTTTATCTGTTTGATTGTATGTATAATCGGAAAAGATTATTTTCTCTATTTTGTTTTTTTTTTGTTTTTACCATTACGTACGTACTATAAATATTGCTACTATTTCTACGACTACCCCAGTCTAGTTTGCACTACGGAACCCTTACCTTTTACCACTACTTCTACTATTACTACTACTAGTGCTACTTAGCAAAACTTTTGTTTCATGAGCGCGCGCCGTTTTGCGTGCAGGTAGTAGATAGAGGAAGAGAGAAGAGAAGAGCGCATTATATGTAATTCCAATATTTAGCAAATTCCTTGTAAAGAGTTTAGATAAAGAAGTAAACAAAACAAAACGAGGTGTCGGACCTTTCTCAAGCGGAACAAGTTGGGCTTATAGTCGAGCCGCGCTCGAGAACGTGGAGTGAAGAGACACACTTACACACGATTGATGTCCTCTCCTCGTGTATCCGGTTCCCTAGAGCGGAAGAGTAGCGGACACTCAACAGTGATCGAAAACCGCCGCGATACAGGAATGATGATGGGGTGATAGTTGAACTATTATTTTAATTAAACTATTTAAAAGCTATCTCTTCTGTTTTGGGAGTGTTTTCCCGGTTTTCCCAAACATTTAAGGCACACATACACACATCCCATACATACACAATCCCACTTCGAATAAGCAACCATGCAAACCCCAGGTAGAACAGTTGATTAGGAGCAAAGGTTTTTTTTTTATTGAAGGCTTAACCAATCACAACACGAGCAGCACATGGTTTTACATAGTAGGCTTAGCACACTTTTCAAATCTCAACGCACTCTACGATGTGGACCCCATATAAGAAAATCACACAGAGCGATCAGCCAGTGATTCGCGTACTATTAAAATAAGGCTTGGGGTGATCTCTGTCCCCCCGGAAAGCAACCCACATACCGCCCAAAGGGCGTGCGAGACGCCACCCGGTATGTGCGTGTTCTTGCGTGCGTGAACACAATAATGGCAGTGAATGCGTGTGAGCCGAAGTTTATGATATGCTGATATGCTGCTGTAATACTATATACTTACCTTGTATAAAACCACCGTCGTTCCGTTTTGTCATATGCAGCAGGAACGAGACTGTTTTAATTTCTTCTATAAGCTCGCTCTCCTCTTCATCCCTTTCACAAACACCGTGCATCCATTATCGATCGTTAAACAGACGGAAGAACGATTGGCTCTATATAGAGTCGGATCGAAAGTTGTGTGCAGAATTATTAATGCGCATCCACTACATTTTAACAGCTTTAGTAAAAAAGAATACGCGTGTGTGTGTGTATGAAAAGTTTGTTGCAATCTATCCTAAGTTAAGTCAAGATTTCTTTCCACCCACCAAACAACGAACGAATGGTGCGCTAGGGACGTGTGTGTGTGTGTGCGTGTGTGTATATTTTTCCCATTTCTATTCCTTGAAAAGAGCGAAATTTGTGTGGCTTAAGTTTTCCGCTTTTAGGATTTTCTAGTATAATTAAGTGATTAAAGCCTGGAACATTTTCTCTAGGTTTGGAAATTACTTAAATTTCCCGTTTTTAAATTATAACTAACTCTTCACCACCCACACACACACATGCCTCGCCTCAGCATACCCATTTAATCCCCTTGCAACCCCCTATTGTTCGAGAAGATCACTCTATGCAGTGGCTCTCTCTTTCTCCTTCTTCATCTCCCTGTCTGTCCTACCACACACCACCGAACCTTCACAACAAGAACAGCTATGTTAAGGTTTGACGCATTGTTGCGAATGACAAGCTTTAGAGTGTCCTGTCCTTCCATCTTGCTCCCTAACTCTCTTACTCTCCGCCTTCGTATATCTCTCTATCCATCTTTCCTAACTTCCGATTTAAGTTATGAGCGTGAATTACTTAACTTATTTAGTAAAAAGAAAAGATCAAACTCAACCGCATACGAAACATACAAGAATATGATTGAGCTAATTGTGTGGAGGACGCTAATAAAATAAAGAAGTGAAGACGCGGCTAAGAACGTGAGACGTAAAAGAACATCCTTGCTAGGATTTTTTAATTTTTAACGTTTCATTGAATCGATTTCGAAAAAAAAACCACGACGACGCGAACTAAAAGTATGAAATAATAAGAACCTGGAGAATGTGATCGTTCTTCTCTTGGTCGCTGGAAAGAAGCCGCTGACGAGAATTGTTTTATCGGACATGAAGTTGTCTTCGGTGAACTGTTTACTCGTGGCGAGTTACATTATCGTCATTTTGACCTACGAATCCACTCCACTAGAGGGCAGATGGAATCGCGTTAAAACGAACTGAGTTTTGTTTTTGGTTTCTCCTCCGAATGTTCCAATTTTCCCAATAAATAATGCTTCTGTTGACTGTTAGACTGAAGTGTGCGGGGAAGCTTCCATCCCTATGGGGCTTTCCGTTTGCTTTTCACTTATTTTTTTTTTACTGATTTGTGGCTTCCGGAGAAACCCGAGACTAACCAGAGATATTGTGTGCCTAGAATAGAGACAAAACTGAGACCGTGGTTGAGATTTTGCACCGTTATTCCATCCAGCAAGTGAAACAACAAGGGAAAATCCTAAGGAGAGGAACGATTCAGCACAATTAGATAGAGCCATCTCCCCACTAAGCTGCACTACCTGTTGGCGGGGGTTCAACAAATTATTGACAAACTCCAGGAGATACAGACGGTGTAGGGTGTCCTGTTGTAATTGTTCCTCTTTTTCCTTCATATTGCAAACATTTGCTATTTATTTTTATTTTCCTTTTCGCTACGTACCGTGTACAAATGAGCACGCACGTTTTTCTGGTTTTCACTCTACAAAGCTTTTCGGATTTTGGCATTGGAATCGATTATTGTCGATTGTTCTTTTGAAAGACGATTTAATTTTTATCTCTTTACCCACCTAGAAGGTGTATGGAAAAATGGGAATTCACTAATGAATACACCGACCCAGAGAATTTTTAGTTTTTTTTAGGTGTTTGTGTGTGTATGTGTGAATGTCCATGCCAAGGAAAACAGGGGTCCGTAGAATAATACCCATTTAGCAATCACAAGCCCCCAATAACCCCCTTGTTGTTTTCCACATAAAAATTGAATTGGATGGCACGAACACGTTGAACGTTTGTACTTACACGCTGTATGGAGTGTGTAAGTTGTTAGTTTTTTCATACAAACTGTATGTGTGTGTGTGCAGTTGTTAGAGGCGAGCAAAATAAGAAAATAAAAACACATAACAATAAAATATAAAACATACACACGAAATCAAAACACACATTAACAAAGCAAAACAAACCAATAGAGAACATTCTAACACACATTGAAAAAGAAACTCCGTTTAGGTGATAAGGTAAGACAAGAAGCAAGCTAAAGTGAAACACACAACTAGGTAATGCAATGGTCATGAAAGGATGTAGGAAAACGCTACACACTGATTGTTGCTGCACTCCGTTTTCGGTCACAATCGACGTGCAGTGGCAGCATCCCCCCCTCTAAATCCCTCCCCCTATTGATTGCGGATTGATTGTGCATATTCGCTAAACCAAACCGGATGGAGAGGAAGAAGGGAGTTGATTTCAAACGAAAAAAAACCCCGTTCGTTAACATAGAGAGAGGATAAACAATACAAAGATCGAGCAAACGTAGAAAAAACGAAGAAATCGACGGGGAAAGCTTCTTGCTCTTCCCTTTCTGAGGAAGCGGTCGATAAAAAAATACACAAAAAAACAAACAAACTAAAGATAGTTTGAAGGATGGCAACATAATGCCGTTGAGTGGAGATAAAAGCGTAAACGAGGGAAGGAAAAAAACGATAAAAATAAAATAAAAATAATAAAAAAAATACATTTTAAATATACCGAAAATAATTAACAGGCTTTTTCCTAACAGTGTTTGTACTTTTCATTTTAAACTAACAACGTTCACTAAAGGGACTTGTGTGTGGAAAGTAAAAAGAAGTGAAAACATCAATCCACACACACGTCCCGCATAAAGCTCTGATGCATTTCGCCTTTCTCCTCAAATGCAACCAACCTGTCAACAAAACACAAACACGAACCGGGCCAAAAGTAAACTGGATACCAATTCCAGCCCTTTTCCGCCTGGACGAATCCTTTCGACAACCCCCGTTAACATCCTTCATGCGTGTGTCGTTTGTATACTGATGTTACTCCTCGAGCAGTTCATGCCGCTAAAGAGTGTGTATGTGTGTGAGTGTGAAGGAATGAGCAGTGTGTTCCTTTGAAGCAGCAGCAGCAAATCAACCAACCAAGCAACAAAACAAACCACAAACAGCTGAAGGAAAACCCCTATTGCTTGCCATCATACCAACACCATCTTCACCACAAAACAAATGCATTTTATGCGCGCTACACTTTCCGCTCGCCCCTCTCGCGCCCCCGCCTGAGCCGGAAGAAAGTGGCGAGCGGGAAAGAAGAAGGAAAGCCACTAAAAAAAGAACAGTCCTTGGGTGGGTGGGAAAACCCGCCGGCCCCGCCATCGCAAGATATAAGAATGCTTTCACCTACAAAATGGGGGCGACAGAGCACACACAGCATCATACAGCAACAACATGTACAAGCGTAAGGTATTTGTGCATCCTACTAAGAAATCTAAATGTTAGTCTATATTCTGTACAAAACAATCACATCATTTTCCCGACAATGTTATCATCATCATCATCACTCGTTCGTTACTCCATTCGAATGCACGCCATTTCGATATTCCTGTAGTTGATCACTCGACGATGATCGTTTGCTCGATCGTCTCCTATTTTGTAAAAATTAGAACAAACTGTCTGGCTGTGAATGAATTTGATTCCAAATTATGTAGAATCGTAGAGATTAGTTAGTAATAACCATAAATTAAGCAATACCTTTGTTTTGTAGCAGTAGAAACATTAATCCCTTCTTTCGACTGATTTCAGTAAATACTAAAGACATTCTTGCACAAAATTTAAATAAGTTGGATGAGTAATTAATTTTACTTCCACGCGTTGTAGAAAGCAAAACAAATTTGTTTATGTTTGTTTGTAAAAGAAACAACACGCAGTGAAGCAAATTTGAGTAGTTTGTAGTTTGGCACACCTTTGTAAAAAAAAAAAACGCACCTGTTTGTAGTTTTTCAACGGAAAAGAGATAGTCTTCCGTCATTGTCCGTGTGTTGGAAAAAAACCCAAACACATTTTGTTAATTGTGATCAATTTTCTTTCTCTCTTTCTTTTTCTTCCCCTTCTACTCTTTCTGCCAACAGTCAATCCTGATTTCCATTAGAAAATCTTCTTAATAAATTATAAAAGTATAAAAAGGCGTGTGTGTCAGAACAGAACCACCTTCAAATATCAACACTCCCCCCTCGCTCTCTACCTACTTCCACCATCACCACAACCACCAACCACCACCACCACCACCAGAACTACCATAATATGAAAAGCAAGAGAAAGTGAAGACCGCTTCGTGCCGCAACCCGCAGCTTCCCTTTCACCCGCCCCCCACCCAGTCAGAGGGGGTAGTGAAAACAAAACGCACACACACACACAGATGCACACAGGAAAAACAATACCAACCAATCCCCCTCCGGTTACGGCCCTTTGTATCTGTTACCCCCCCGCGACTAGCCGCGTGTGTGTGTGTGTGTATATTTATTTTTCTTCAACTTCTTCATAATAAGTGAAGCGCCCCCCTTCTTAATCGCGATACGAGAATGAAATAAAGTACGAGACCTCTCCACACCGATCTCGAGTTTGTCGGACGGTGGTGTGGCGTGATATGTACCTCCTGTGTGTGTGTGTCTCTCTGTTGAGTGCGTGTGTGTATGTGTGCAACATGTGTCCTTGTGGCCGCCAAACAGAAAAGAAACTCAACATCGTCGACTTTTCCTACCTGCCATTTGCATTTTCCTTCGCCGGAAGCTGCTAAACATGAGTTGAAGACAGGTCACGAAGGCGGCGAACCGTCGGCCCATCAACATCCTCCCGGGTGGGGGATGGGAAAGGATGGAAGAAACGGGTGGCCCTGGATAAAATAAAAAACAGAACACACGATAACGGAGAAGGATTGCGGCCGGGAGTCCTGGCGACTTCCGGGAACGCCGGTTGGAATTCCGGTTAATCCATTTCGTTTCGCTTGAAGAAAAACAAACGGCACACTAGATCACACAACACTAAGAAACAAGAAACGCATACACACAAAACACACTCGTCAAGACGTTCACACAGTAGGCGCGCCCCAGTGGTTCTCTGCTTTCCTGTGATCATCAAAGTGAGCCTTTGCTTGCCCTACCCTCCATCATCCATCGTCATCATAATCAACGGCGGCCATGAAAACTTAACCGGGAAAAAGAAAGGAATGAAGCGAAACCGGGTGGAAAACTCACACCCATCTCATCTCCGCGGTGAGAGATCGTGCAGAAGTTACCCGAATCCATCATCACCAGATCGCGTCTCATCGCTTCGCCGGCGAACGAAGCCCCCATTTTCCCAACCCACCACCACTCCCCACCGGCCGTGTGCGTGTTTGTTTGTGTGTTTGTATTTTTGTGACCCGTTCCCGTTCCGTCCGTCCCCGCCGTGATGTCTTTGCTCGTCGAACCCCCTCCCTCGAAGCACGAACCCCACAGCAGCAACCCATCAATCGCCAGCCGCCCAGCGACCGTCGCCGTCATCACCGCCACCGCCGCCGCCGTCGCCATTTTCCTTCCAATTTTCTTGCATCCCCCGAGCGCGCAGCTCCAAACGAGACAAAGACAAACACATGTGCGTATGTATTTCCCAGCTCTCGAGGGAGGAAAAAAACGAAAACCCCGAGGGGTTATGGGTAAGGAAAGGAAAACGCGCCACGAATGTCACACGCGTGGACATCTTCTTCGACCGGGAAAACGAGTCCAACCAATCGACCAATCATCCTGTCCTGGCTTTTTTCCAAATTTTCCAAAATAAATCGTGTCGCTTTATTGTGATCGTCAGAATTTGGCTTCGATTTCATTGCTTCAAAATTTAATTCTTACCAAGCGCTTCAAAGGAAATGTTTCGTGCGTTAAACGATATCTCTAAATATGCTTCTATTCTTATCGCGTGCTTCTATTCGATTGAATTTTCCCCCACTTTACGAAGTGCGTGTACCGCCCTTCTTGAGTGACTGTTTCGTCCCATCTCTTCTGCTCCAGTTTTTAGACTCATCCTTTGAAATGGATTGAGAAAAAAAGCTTTAAATCATAATTAAATTTTCCAAGTTTTTTCTTTCTTTATAAGAACCCTCTATCCGTCAATTGTTCGCTTTTATTTGGAATTATACTGTTTTTTTTTTTCAAAAAATTGCTTCTGCTTTGAAATGAAAAATGCTTCAAATTATTATCTTAAGTTATGGAAAAAAATGTTTATCCTCTTACGAACTTTAAATATTGTTTGTCTATAATGAATGTTTCTCTTTTCTTTCTTTCTTTTCTTCCCCATTCGCTGGTTTGTTGGTCGACCCTACAATCGGCCGTTTTCCCTTTTCCGGTGTGTAAATTTGTACCAACTACAACAGCCAACGAAGTCATTAAGACCTGGGAGTAAGCATTAGTTTCAAGCAATAGAGGAGAGCGTGAGTGTAGGAGTACGTACGTGTTAAGAAGCATCTTAGAAGAAAAGTAGAAGACGTGAAGTGAGAAAAAGAAAAGGAAAAACTGAAGAGACACAGCTTACCAGTATGCCGTTTCGAAAACTAGAGAACAAGATCCTTTAGCAAAAGAGAAAAAAAACAAACCGATCCAATATGCGAAAAAAGTGAAAAATTGTGAAAGTCCTGCAAAAAGAGTAAAACAGAAACAGAACAGAAAGTAGAAAGCTCCTGGTTCATAGTGTGAACATGGAAAAAACAACCGCAACGAAGCGCCAAAGAATATGACAATAAACAGAAATCGTGTGTGTGTCTTATGTATTTTGATCTCTGATCTGTGCCGTTTAAAAAAAACAAACAAACAAACAAACAATCGTCAAGAAAGTAACAATCAAAAGAGCCAAATCGAAGCAACCATCCAAAAGGCAGAGGAAAACAGACAAACCAAAGAAGACTCACCACCGAACGACCATCTTGATATCTACGAACCACCCTCGAATAGTGCAAGAACCACCAGCGCAGCGTGAAACGATCAAGCGAGGCTGGAAGACATGAATGTTCAAAGATACCGATGAGAACAGAAGCGCGAGAAGAGACAGGAGAAAGTCCGTCAGATGCAAAGGAAATGAGAAAAGAACAGTGTTAATAAACGTTAATACAGCATAATAGTTAGCAAACGTGCAGATGTTAAGTAAGACAAAAATAAAAACTAAACCAAAAAACCACATCATTCCGGGTCAAGTGTGCCGTTTCCTTGCCAACCCGAAAAGGGCTTTCGCCGGAGGAGTTCGCCACTCCTGACTTTTCAGTGTTTCATACCAGGGTACAAGATCACCGCAGGAGGCTACCATGATCGAGTAGAAATGGTTAGGTCAAACTATTTATCCCATTCTAAATTCCTTTGCCGCCACGGAGACTCATGTCGTCTCGTTTTTGCCCGTTACTTTCTCCACCCACGCGCTGCTTGACTTTTTGCCTTCCCCTCGGTACTGTTATCGAGCGTTATCAGTCGAGTCAGGCATGCTGGAGAGGGGTGACCAAACCTCTGACCGCTGATTGGTCAACGGGTCACGATCGGCGTTCGGGGTACCGGGCTACCTCCTGGTAGATCATGCGACCCTGGTATCAAAGCAACTGCTTTCGGTGTGAAATTGGTCGAACCCTGAGCGTTTGAAACGATCTTTGACGATGAACTCGGCGCTATTTGTGTTGTTTTATATTTTTTACAGCGTCAACAACCATATTAGATCAGTTTGCTATTGAAAATAAAATAAATGAGTATTTCTTCTCTTATTGACTCAAGTTTTGCAACATTAAATATTCTATTAAATACCCTTTTTTACAATAAATATGAGATGGTCTAGCTCCAGTGCGGACGGGCTTCGCGGCAGAGCATCAAAAAGTTGGCAACCCCTGCTTTTAGGGCGACCCAACATAACCATCATCCCTGGATAAAACACAAATCTTGCATACAACTCCGTCCCGCGAGCATAAAAGTTATGCGCAATTTTGCTTACAATATTTAGTGTATTGTGGAGTCAAATGAACCTTTTCTTCGAACGTCGTTTCCCATTTCGGATATTATTGTAACATTTCAATTTAAAGAAATACGAATGCAGGTTTCTTTTTACAGGTAAATAAAATACTATATATCATTTTATTCTTCCTTACTTCCATATGTCTCGCTGCTCACCCTCGCTACTCCACCTTCGCTACCAACCGATCGTGGAAAATAGCAGCTTATGCTCGAGAAAGAAACACAAACTCGTCAATACAACAAAAAAAAAGCACGGCGGAGAGATAATAGCACATAAGAATAAAGAAATTTTTGCACGACTCTTGAAGATTTGCTTGATGGATGGTTGGCTTGGAAAACAAAACTCTTCCGCGCGGTTTGGTTGGAAAGATTCGCCGCATTCAAGCGTTGGCGTTAACCTAATTATGTGTTGTTTTTGTCCATTATAGGTTATGCTTAGCGAAGGAAACCATTTGACCTTTCCAAAGGGACCCGGTTGCGGTTAGAATATACACGCAAATCATCGTTCCTTACTGCTGACACAAGTACTGTTTCAGAGAGCAAAGGAATTTCCCTTTTCTTATCTTTAAATTAGTCGATCCGCTTCTTTTACATCTGAATTTCCTCAAATCTTAACCCTCCTTTCGTCCCGATACGTTTGCGTTCGATAGTTTATCGAGTTCCTTGCTAAAAGACATAATTTAACACGTTAATACAATAAATTATCCTTCACATTAAATGTTTTCCCTAACGAATGTAGTTCCGCTTTCGGGTTTCTTTTTATGTTTAGTTTAGTTATCTTTTTTCTCCTCCATGCAATGTATTGTTTCGTCTTGGCTGCCGGCCGTCTCTCCGAACAAATTCCGATTTCGTGGTCTTTTATACGAGTTTTAATTTAAGTTCCTTTTTCGCTAATTTTACTCCTTTAGCTATATGCGTTCGATCTTAGATTACTTTTATCTTTAATTGTTTTTTGCCACGAAAGTTGCGTTTTTTTAAAGGAAAATAAAGAGTGGGGGGAAAAGCGCGGTAGAAGAAAAATATTACTCGTAATACTTAATAATTGTAATAATGATACTGCTAGCGAAAAGCGACCACCGGTGTCACTTACACACACACACACACACGGTCCACGGTTCGATCGCTTGTTTGCGTTTGGAAAATGAATAAAAGATCCTGGCTGTTTGTTAAACACTCTCACATACAAACACTGAACAATCATTCTCATAAATGTACATGCATTTCCCTTCCTCTTAGCCCTCCTTGGAGCTGGTGATCCAAGGAAGGGTCGGTTAAAATATGGACACCAACGTGTGTTCGTGGCCGCGCACGGGGGGTGAGTTAACTTAGTTCTGGTTTTTTGTTTGCATTTCAATGGTTTGTACAATGTGTTGCTGAGGAACAATCCTCCGACCAGAGAGAGAGAGAGAGAGAGAGGCTCTATCGCCATTGGAAGATTGTGTATGATTATCAATCATTTTTTTTCTTTGTTATTTTGTTCTGTGTTTAAAGGTGAACGGTAATGGTGTTGCTGTTCGCTTCAGTTGCCGAGGTTCCATTGGTTTTACTGCTGCCGTGTTCCGGCTTGTCGTCCGGGCCGCCATCGAGGGACAGCGAGTGGGGTGGTCCCGCGTTGGTAGCGGCGGTGGAGGCCGAGATGTTCGGCGCGGTTCCGGAGGCGCCCGAAGAGGCCACACTGTGCGACTTCCTCAGGGCGGCGTGGTGGTGCTTTGGTTGATGAAGGTGTTGCAGATGATGGTGGTGATGGTGGTGCAGCGGGGGCCAGTGTGGCCCATCCAGCACCTCGTCCGGGCTCAGGGAAATGTCAGCTATGATGCCACTCTCTACGACGAGAAGGAAGGAAAGGTTATTGTTATTAAAAAGCGTAAAGCAAAGACTTTCTGCGGACGGTGGGGAATGTTGTCCCCCAAATACCTTACCCATAGAACATTGGCTCACGAGGGTCGTTGATCGCTGATGCTTCTTGTAGCTCGTCTTCAGAGGTGCCGGCGCGTTCGGGTCGGTAATACTGAGCGTGAGGCGCTTGCAGGTGGTGGTGTTGATGCTGTTGGTGGCGCTCGTGCTGCTGGCACTGCTGCTCGCGCTGCCACTGTTGCTGGCGGCCGAGGAGGAAGCGGACGAACTGTTGCTGTTGCCGCTGACGCTGACCGTCGTCGCCTCGCAGCCGCTGGTCGTCGAGCTCGTGCCCGTGCTGACGGACGAGCTGCCCGACGAGGACGAACTGACGGAGATGATCGATTGGGGACGCTTGCTCGATTTCGACTCCGGCAGGGTGCCCATGAAGGAGTTCCGCAGTTTGGGTGCTAAAGAAAAAGAAACAGATCGTTGGTGAGTGAGTACAGCCAGAAATGGAACGAAACAATTCAGTGTATTTATAAAAAAAGATCTTAAACTTTTTTTCAGTGAAAATCAATCAACAAAAAGTAATAAAACGAAAAATAATTAAAGTAGTAATTTTGAACAAAAATGAGTTTCAACGGGAGTTTTAAACAATAGGCAAAAGTATGTTTTCACATCAAATTTTACAGCCACAAAAAATGCAGATGAATTTCGCCAAGAATTTTATAAGAAAGGACGGTATTACTCTCGGGAACGGGTTTTAAAATTAGCTTATTGTATTAATCTTTGTGTTTTCATGTGCTTAAACATCTCTTTTCTTAACTAAATAGTACTAGAAAATAACTTTTGATTTGAAAATAAGGTAGGTTATGATAACGCACCCGAAATGGAAAAAAACCTAACATGAAAATCAAACTGCAAAAATAAGCATAATTAATATTGTTTTTTCTTTATGACACAACATCCCCTTGTTGGGAATAGGTCCCTTTCGAAGATTGTGTTGACTTATTGTGCTCTGTATTTCGTGTGTAATCTCTGTATTTTCGTGTGTTTAAACATCTCTTTTCGCACTCTTTACGTCGATTCAATTAATGAGTATAACAAAATTACGTTTGTTTGCATAATGAAAGCAAAACTATTGAGATTGTTTTTTAGAAAGAATATGAAAAGGAAAATTTGGTGATTTATGATAACGTACTCGAAATGGAAAAAAATACCCAACCCAAAAATCAGACTGCAAAATTCAGCAAAATTATTTTTTGTTTGCTGTCAAGCGATCGACGGTGTATTATACTACATTAGATTAGTACGTAAAAATGGTAACATGTTCTGCAAACAATTATACACAACATGAACACTAGATATGCACACAGTTTGCATTATTCTACTCTTTACCTTTACCAAGCTGCGAAATGCTAATCGACCGATCGTTGATCTGATCCTGGCTCGGGCGGATGTCAAGGCATGGTTTGCTTCCGATCCCCATCGAGGACATCTCGGCCAGCCGGATCTCGCGGTTGCGCTTCGCCTGCTTCCACAGCAGCTTGGAAATTTCCTCCGTCCACGCGTTCTTCACGTCCTCGCTCATCGTCTGCAGCGTCCAGGTGTCGCCCGGTTTGCGCTTCCGGAACCAGATCTCGAACCGGTACGGCGAGTCGCCCACGTGCGCCGTCAGCCCGATGTCGGACGTTTTAATGCTGTTTTTGTAGATGTAAATGTCCAGATTCTACGGGTGGGCAAACGAAAGTGGTGGATTAGTTCCCGAAATCACGAAGTCAGTTCGTGGATCTATTGTACCTTCCGATCGGGGAACCGACGGGCTTTACTGAAGAGGACCAGCTCCTCGAACAGGAACACCTGCCGGAGCGACTTCTTTCCCGCCTTTCCTTCCCACACGAGAAACTCGTTCTGGCGCAGCAAACGTCCCTGTTCCTTCACGTTCACATCGCAATCGCGCAGGCTGTCCATCGCTAGCAGGTCGTTTCCGTGGCGCAGCTGAAAGCGTACCATCTCTTCGGCCTTCTGCAGCAGCTCCAGGTCCTCCAGCATCTCCGGATTGCTGTTGGTGTGCTGCGGAAGGGATAAACAATCGTTTGTAAAGTCTGCGCTTTTTTACTTAAATCCCCAATACTCACTTGCACATCCGCACAAGCCTTCATGAGCTGCTGCAGTAGCAGGGCGTACTTGCCCATCCGCTGCACCGGCTTCAGCAGGTACGACGCCAGGTCCATCTTGTCGTTCAGCTCGATCTGCTTCGTCTTGAAGAACTGCGTGCCATTTTCGCTCATCAGCGAGTCGCTCTTCGGTTTGTTCTTGTTGTACAGCGCGTACAGGTAGAACTTGGACTCGTGGCGCAGAAACGCGCTGCCAACCTTCAGCGGATGATGCTCACAGCTGATGGGAGGGAAATAATCGGTAATGGACAAAGATGCATTAGAGAAAACTAGCGAGCCGGCGCACAAAGAGTGTGGCTTTCTAGAACTCCAGCCATCGGATTTTGTCATCGTTGAAGGGAGTGTTCCTCACTGGAGGACACCTCAGCATCAGCCTGCTTGAACTTGAAGAAATCCCTTTCGCACTTATTTTTTGTCCACCCATTTGTCACCTGAACTGTTTTTCCCTCTCAAGTATGTGTTGGGACCTTCGGGTCAAAAACGGTTTTTGCTGAAAAAGAACTCTATACGGTGAAAGAAATAACTGTATCGGATAGCGTGGTATCTATATACAAAATTTACACAACATGGTGGATATATAAGAGAGTTAAATAATTCTACTCGATTGGGATATAGTCAGGGTTTCGACGAAGATTCCTACAGGATACATTGACTATCTACAATGTTATTTCGTAAATGTTTGTTTTTTTTTTTGGTATTAACTCTATTCAATCCGTAGAAGAAATTCGGACGACAGAGATCGTAAGGTGAAACTCGTTAAAGAAAGTCATTGTTTCAGTTTGTTAGCCTTAAGGAAAGATATACAAGGACACGAAACCGCCCCCGGTCGGAGAACTTTAAACCACCGACAAGGACACTAGAGCATAGAATACTGGTCCTCCGCCTTCCCGTCTCCAAATAAACCCATTTCGTCAGTGTCAATGTGTCAACTGAGTAGGTTAACGGTTGAGAGAAGGAAACATAGTACGAAAGTAATGGCAAGATACTTGAGAAGATGCCGTAAAGATCCTTCGCTTCGTGTTTTGAGAACTGTTTCTCTCCCCCTGTCTTAATTGTCGTCGGGAAGAGGAGGCCTACTGTGGTGGTTACCTACGGAATGAGAGTAGATGGAAAATGAACAGATAACGCCACAGCAGGCGGCGACAGTCGGGATCCTCCTTTTTGTCTTACGTCGTCGCTGGTGATGACCACCAGCTCCGTGCTATTTCTGTGCAGACATCCGGTACGTACCTTTCCAGCTCGCTAAGGAAGTGCTGCCGGTGGAACTCGCTGATGCGCTCGATGTTGCCGAAGATGACGTTACGCTGACCGCGCAGGGCCTGCGGGATGTCCTCACGCAGCAGCTCCTGCGTGTAGTTCTCGATCACGTACTGCAGCGAGCGAACGTAGTCGCGTTCTGTGCCAATCATTTCGCGCATGATTAATAGAAGCGTCCTGTTTGCGGGAGAGTCATACAAAGGTTAGGCAAAAGGTTCTTTTGGGGTCAATCAGTTTGGTATACTTTTGTGTTTTCTGGTCGAACGGATTGTTCTCCTCGTAGTCCAGCTGCAGGTTCGACGCGTGGCAGTACAGATGAGCGTTCGCCTGCAGCGGAATCTGCAGATCCAGCGGTGGCTTTGAAATGCCCTCAAAGCAGTCCTCGTCCAGATCGTCACTGTTGTTGCTAGAAGTGGACGTAAAGGGTAGTTTATTAGTTTGATTCTTCGGCTAAACTAATGCGACTTTTATGTATCACAATGACCAGCTAGCGCGAGTGAGGGCCATCCGAAATTCGGAGGTGGAAACTTCAGGGCAACATCTTTTATAAGTCAGTCCAGATCCAGGTTCCAGATCCAGAAGGCTCTTATTTTGGCAGAAACATACCAAATCATTGTGCAAGCGACGAATAACCGTAGACTGAAGATGAACAAGGGAAAATCCCCAGATGATGATGACACTGTCAACGATCCTGTCAACAATAGCCGCAAGCCTACACAGGGGTGACGCACAAGTGGGTCAACGTACTATTGAAGTCGTCAAAAATTTCATCGATCTTGGTTCAAAAGGTCAGCAGCAACGACAACAATATCGAAGCAGAAATTCGCGCTGGCAGCCAACCAGTCAAATTACAACGCGCCCTGTGAAATTTGTTTACATTCCATGTGATGTTTGTTTACATCCAGCGTAGGATGTGGAAGGTTTAAGGAGACAGCGTTGACAGCACACTAAAATTATGTGATCGGATGTAAATCGATACGGATTCATGACACCGTACGGTGTATCCGGATGGCAAGGTGTTAAGTTTAGCTTAGCTTGATTTTACAATGCTATATGATCTTAGCCTACTTGTTAGTATGTACAATACGGTCGTTTTCGAGAGAAAGATGCTCAGGTTTTTTTTGCTCAAACCCCGTATGGTGGGAGGAACAAAGGAGACTTTCCAGGCTCCAGTGGACATTTCCGAAGGACACAAGTGTGCACTAGGCCTAAATGAAGATGCAAGGTTATACTAGATGAAGCCGCCAGTTATGTAAGTTGATTATCGGGTTTTTCGACATCATTTAGAGGATTTCATATCTTCTTCTTCTTCTTCTTCTTGGCGTAACGTCCTCTTGGTTATGCCTGCCCGCCCGTTAAGAGCTTACGAGACTTGTTTCCCTGTTGTACGTGGATAGTCAGTCCTCTCGTACAGGGGAGGGTCCGGTCTCGGTTGGGATTCGAACCCACGCCGTCGAGGTGGTGAGCCCCGGCGCTCATGGGCCGATTTTCTAACCGGCGCTACCGCTCGGCTGTCGCGGACTCCCTCAGGATTTCATATATCATCAATAAATAGAAGATCGTCTGCCATGGATCAAATGGACTACAATATCAATTGCACTTACTCCCTACATCTAAAGACACCTGTATTTAGGAGGTTTTCTCTAGAATTAAAAGCAATACCTACCACATGTTCTTGGGATCGTCGAAACTCTGACAGGAGCAGGTACGTTCCAGCTTGGCATTACCCTCGCACCGATCGCAACCACCAAGTCCCGAGTCGGCCATCTTCGACAGCTCCTCGTCCTCCTCGTCGTGCCGATGGTGATGATGGTGATGGTGGTGATGATGATGGCTCTGACTCCTCCGATGTCGCAGCCCTCCCGTTTGACCGTTCTCTGCTTCCGGATGGTGATGGTGGTCATGATGATCCAAGTGCTGCTGTTGCTGTTGATCGTGCGCGTGGTGATGGTGATGATGGTGATGCTGAGGTTCACCCTGCTCCGTCGGGAGCGTTGGCAGTGACGATGGGGGCGACATCGGTCGCGGTGGTGCCTGAGGGTGGCCAAATTTGCCCTTCTCCGGCGTGCTCGTGGCCGTGATCGTCTCGTCGGAGAGGCTTAGATCTAGACTTATGTTATCACTGGTACTGGTTGTCGTGTTGTGGTTGTTGCTGTTATTGTGGCCATTGCTGGAGCTACACACACTCCCCGGCGCCGGCATCGGTTCCCCGATGGAGCAAAGCGACACATCGTTGCTGGAGTCGATGGACACGGTAGGTAGCTGGAGCCGACGGCACCGTTCAACCAGCGGCTCGGGAGCTTCAATCTTTTGCGCCAACTTCAGCATCTCCGTGCGGATGTCCTCGTCCAGCTTGAGCTGCTGCATACCCAGCAGACTGTGCAGCCGTGCCGCACCCTCGATGCGCTCCCGGACCCGCTCCAACCGCTCCTGAAACTCGTCCGCACACTCCTTCAGCATCCGGAGGTTCTCGCGCATACTCTCCAGCTCGCCGGACGCATCGCACAGGTCACGCCCCTTGCCCAGGTGCTTGCGGGCGATGAAGTAGAACTGCTCGAACTGCTGCTCGGACTCTTTTGCCGCGTCCGGGCACTCCAGGCTGGCCGGATCACCGTACGTACGGAGTGATTTTTCGCCCTCGTTTCGCATCCAAGAAATGACCTGCGCGGGAGGAATGTGTAAAAAACACATGGACTTATTAAAGAATCAATAATTGTTCGAAAGAAAAAGTCAATTGGAGGATGACATAAAAAAAGATGGAATTCACATTCACGCTGGGAAAAAAGGCAACGGAAATTGGTGCGTGAGCGTCGCGGAATGAAATCGAGAGTTTGTTTCCGGTCCCGGTAACCGCATGAGCCGCATTTCGTCATCGCTAACATCATCATCATCACCGTCGACGTCGAGGTGCGATAATTTATACCGTGTAGGTACAATTAAAAGCTAATGTATAATTTATAAACGATTACGATCCGGTCGCATTCTCCGGGCCGGGCGGGTCGAGTTTTTTGGTTTTACAATCTTTCACGTGCCCAAGGAACTATCCTAACGTACCGAGGGCTAGGTACTGGGTTCACATAGGATAGGAAGAGGGGAAAAGCCGAACACAACGTCATACAAAAAGCCACAAACGTCTTGCGGTCAAGGAGAAAAGAGGCTGGGCCTTCCGAGGAGGCCCGCGGGAGAAAGTGGCCTACAGGTTCAACCAACCACGTACACCTTGTGGGGAGGGTGTGGGACTTTGGAGGTCAACCATCTGACGCTCGGGCGGATGGCGTGGAAAACTATCCCGTTCGAGTATGCGGAAAAGGTACGTGTACATCCTGGGTTTGGGAAACGGTACACCACACGATGTGATCGGAATGAGGAACCCTATCCTTCGGTAGCTGATGTCGGTGATGGTTTAATATCTTTCACACGGTGTGGCATCGACGACCACCGTCGAAGTGCCAGTGTTGGGGCTCATACCTCATTGATCTCATCGTCGAGGGCGCGCTGGCGTGTCATCTCGCGTAGCCGTTCGCGGCGCTGTTCGGTGAGCTGCTCGAGCTTCCGTGCGGCCCGATCGACCTCACCGTAGATGGCAATAACTTCGGCCAGCCGGGCGTTGATGATGTCCTGCCCTGGTTCGACCCGGCTTCCATTTACCGCTCCGTTGCTGCTGCCTCCGTTCGTGGTGGTGGTGGTGGTGGTACATGCTCCATTAACGCTACGAGTATTACTATCTACACTAAAGGCTCTAACTAGATTTTTGGTTTGTTTAAGCGTGTGTCGGTTGTTGATAACGGGCAGCTTGTCCTGCAGCCGCTGGATGGTGTTCGGGCCCTTGCGGCGCAGGTTCTGCAGCTCCGAGTCCATCAGCGCTCGGCTGAGGGCCCGATGCTGGGAGTGCAGCTGGCGGCGCGTTGTCGCAGTACCGGGTGGCTGCTGTTGCTGTAGCTGCTGCTGTTGGTGCTGGTGCTGCGATTCCAGGGTGCGTAGGTCACCCAACACCCCAACCAGTCGGCGGCCCGTCTCGACGCACTGCTGCTGCAGCGGTTCCAGCAGCTGGAAGAAGTCGACCCACTCGCGCTGATCGTGCACGTAGAAGCCGCAGCACTGGATCGGCAGGTTGTCGGTGCTGATGAAGTTCTTGATCGTCTCGTTGTTCAGATACTTGATGCGCACCCCGCCCGGCCGGAGCTGGTCCTTCGCCGGGGCTTCCGGCGCGTCGTACGACCCGGACACGAACACTGCCGCCAGCTTCAGATGGCCATCGAGCAGCTGCAGGGTGCTCTCGATCGTCTCGAGGAAGGCGAGCTGGGCGCACTCGTGCACCAGCAGGTGGAGGGTGTAGTGGGCGGGTCTGGAAAGGAAAGAAATAAGCCAACATGTAAGTAAATAACTTCCACAGAAATCGATCATCGAAACATTTAGCGTAACCGCGAAACACCGGCACAGGAATACAGTGAATAGGGAATGCTCGGAGGAAGCTCGAGGAAAAATGTCCATAATTACAACGCTCGAATGTGATAAATGATCGAACCATGCTTTCAATTATCCACCGAACCACATTTACCTTCTTCTTGTGCGCGAAACACAACACACACCGATCGCTTTCACATCGGAGAAGCTCGCGGAGAATGGCGAAGAAAAGAACAACAGCCTCCGGGGAGGATCGGGATTCTCGGTTCTGGAGGGACCACAAATTCGAACGAATACATTTTTGACGTTTAGTTTTCGGAGACATGTTAATTTATTGGTTTCCGATGGAATGCAACCGGTTGCAGTTCCGAGGAACGAACAATATTATTCATTTTAATCGCAGGGTTTGCGAGCATGAAAAATTGATGGAAATTGTATAACCTATGTTTTACTTTGGAATACAGTTTTCGGCTAATTTTTTTGTGCAACACAAATAAAAAAATGAGATATTTTTGACACAAATCCAAATTACAAACATAAAATTAATCAGAATAAATTGAAACACTACACTTATGACGATCAAATAAAGTATGTCTTTTAGTAAATTCATCCAAAGAAAGCGTGCTACTGTGACGCCTCTAGTGGCACCAGCCGGAAATTTTTTAGTAGTAGTAATAACTAATAACGATCACATTGAGAAAGTTTCAGACGTGTACTATTTTTTTCGCTAAATGTCATATAATTGAAATTGAGTGGTCATTTTCTTTGACTGAATTTACTACGGGACAGATTTTATGTTCATTACTTCGTTTCTTGATTACATATCGATAAATAAATAAATTCTCGATTAAGTAATTGAGTGCGATCGTATTTAACGCCATTTAACGATGATGTTTCGAGGTGACTGGGACATAAGGAATAGATCGCTAGGGTTTCGAGAGAACTTTTTGATTTATTCCTCTCCGTCGCCCGGTTCGATGCGTGTAACGATAATGGAGTGATTGTTTTGCAAGCGATCGTGATACTTTCGAAAATTGTCTTCGCGAAAGAAAAGAAGCAAAAACAAAAAGAATCAGTTTCGTCCCCCTTGATTTAGGGTATCGGTGAAATCAATTGGGATGCAAGGAAACCAACCTTCCAATATTCGAAGAGCTCTCCCTCGTTCGTCGCAACGTTATTGCATCATTTCAGGGCAATGAACAAGACGCAAAAGGATTTTCTTATCATCTCCACAAACATTCAGCGCACATTTGAGAGCGTAACTTTTACACTAAATTAAGTAGTACACCCCGTCGGATAATGTACGTGTTTCGGGACGGGACGCAGTGTGTTGTCGAAGGCTTACCTTTGGATCGGCAGGGTGTTGTAGTACAGTAGGACGGTCGCAATTTCGTAACAGTTCAGCCCCGATGCTAGCGTTTTCTCCACCTCGATGTAGATGATGGGCGATCCGGAGCGATCATGCGTTCCTGCGAGAAAGGAGGGTTAAAAACAGGAAATAAATAATTGATGATATATCTTGTAAACTATCTTAAGCTGTTACTTGCTGATCTATTATTCACTTGAGTGTCACATCAAGATGGAAATGCAGGTGCATACCGTTAAGTAATATTAATTTAAAAGCAAAAGTGATTTATTGAAACTTTGAAATATTTCCAAACATTTCGATTTTTTTTCCCACAAAATAAATCGATTCCAACAAATGAACCCGCCTTTTCCGGTTACATTCATCACGCGATCCCGCACAACATCAACCCGCTCCGATCCGGAGCGCTGGCTTCTTGACGTGGGTGGAGGAGAATTTACCCCGCGGTCGACAAGAAAAAAAAACGCTTCGGAATGTAATCACTCCCGAATCACCTGATCGTGCGGAACGGAAGGGTTCTCCCGGCGCACTGATCGCGTTTTTCCCATGACCATCGGGAACACTGCAAGGGGAGGGAAATAAAAAAGCGGTGCCCATAGTTCGCGCGCTGGTCCCTTCGGGTGACCGGAATTCGCTATCTACCGCAGGAAATCGTTTTCGTTTGGTTGTAGGAAAACGAAACTAGGAAGGGAAAACGTCTAGGGGGAGTCGAAACACCAATGTGGAGGTAAATAAATCAATGGAAATCGCTAACAACGTCGACTGAAGGTGGGGGGAGTCTCAGTGTGGGCAGCTTCTTAGGGGTTAGAAAAAACAAAACTGTCCTACAGGAAACACCGTGAGGGAAGCTCTAGTGGAGTTTTTATTTACGACCCACCACCTCATGAACGCGCGGGGGGGAAGGGCAGAAAAAATTTCGCGTGAAAGTGATTTATACTAAATTTTATCGTTGAAGAAATGCGGTAAAATAAATAGTTCCCTTCTAGCTCCTGTCCTCCGCTAGCCCTAGTCTCTCCAGGAGACACTACAGGAATGTCCGCTGACCGCGCGCTTTCCGGCAGTTTTCCTGACGCAGTTTCGCAATGGCCCTGACGGTGTTTAACATTTTTACGTGCAATTAATTTTTGCTACGACGTCTTCTCCAAGGAGCCCGGCGTACGGATGGCTGTACAAATACTCCGAGAGGTTGAAGTTCCCCGGCGTGGGGCGGACGTCCTCGGACGCATTTCGTGAAACGCGATATCGATCGATCTCGCGAAGTGAGAGCGAAAGTGCGTAAATCTTCCCGCTCGTCTTCTCGGCGAGGGTCCACGGGCAAAGCAAGCCCTTCGTCGATCGGGGAGAAAAAGACCATTCCCACAGGGCGGACCGGAGCAGAAGAATCCAAGCTGGGTACCGATCGACCCGGCCGGGATGTTTTATTATCTAGATTTTTACGCCAGTTCGAAAGAAACGACGGCGAAAAGTGAAGCTTCGGCAGCAGCATCAGCGCACGTCCTTCCGCAATCACGAACTTTCGATCTTGTGGTCGATTCTGCTCGCCTCGTTTTGCGTGGCTGGAACGGTTGGGATGATGGACGGCCTGGCCAGGATGGCCGGTGCTAGCGCTATATGCTGTCGGGATTTATTATCCATGAAAGAAAAATGTGCTCTTTTCAACACCTAGCGTTGATAATGGCTGACGGTTGTGTTTTTTTGTTGTTATTTCACAGCTTATTATTATAACGGAAAGTCAAGTTGAAATAAATCTAGCAAAAACACATGCACCACCGATCGTGTGATTTATGCTTGTTGACTTACTTTTATAGTGTATGAAACTGTCAACCATGTACATACGTTAACATTATTACGGTATTACTTCTGAAATTCAAAAATGTATATAGAAGCTATTTAGTGAAACAGTGACAAACTCAGTCTTTTTTTTTTTTTAAATAATTTATCAAAAGTTGGGATATTCCAGACTTGATCAAGGGAACGAAAGATTTTTACTCTTGAAAATCATTTTCTTTTTCTAGTTCATTTGAACCCACAGCTTAAACAATAAATTTTTAATCGTTTCAAGGTATGGATAGACGGATACCAAGTTACTTTACTTAATACGTTGACTGCCAACCGTTTATGGGACACTTTAGTACAATCTTTTTTGATAAAATTTGAAAATAAAATAAACCGACGGTTTTCGAAAACTTTGTTTCCTAAAGTATTTGTTTTTAATATTACTATAGTTTTTATGTTGCATTTTCTTCTATTTATGGAGCAAAAACTTTTTAAAACCGACAGTTGGCTATAAAACATGATAGCTATAGAAGTCAACGTGTTAAAGTAAAAACCACTTTGGGGATGTATTTTTCAAGCTTGTCAAATTGTCTGATGATGAAATAAGCTTATACGATAATGCCAGAGCGTTTTTAAGGGTATTTGAAGTAATTGAATAGTTAGATCAAATTGTGCAACACATAAAATAAAAATTGGTAATTGCATAAAAATGTTCAAGTAGTTGTCAACAGTTTGAAAAAGGCATCCGGTTTGGTGCTGCTCAATAATATTAAAACGAGAGTTTTGATAAAATAAGCTATGCATCAGGTTATTTGCTAAATGCCAAAGACAATAAACGATCTACATCAGAACACGTTTGATTAGCGGAACGTTTTCAAGCATCCTTATCCGCAACACTTTTCTCCGGTATCTCTTTATCAACGACATTAAAACGTCCGCCTTATGGCAGTGAAATGACTCGCCTTCCGGATATCTTATAGCTCGCCGCCTTTCGGACAAAACGACCATTTGAAGCTCATTAAACTGGCAGCTGACGACCAACGCCACCAGAAGCGAGATCGGCGACAAAATAAAAAAAAAACTCACCCCTCACTCACTTGATTGACACTTTCATTTTTCACCACTGGCCCCGGGTCAACTTTTCCAAATTGCCGAACTACTACCGTAGTGGCCTGGGACGTTCGCCGGAGATCGCTCCGAACGCGCGTCTGGCAAGGCAGGGAGTGAAGGAAAAATACAACTCCACATCCTCCGCCCTGTGGGTTAAAGTGGTGGTAAAAAACCTAAGGCGCTAACGAACGGGTGAGAAGAAAACTAACAACCACACAACAATCAAACGAACCGAAAACACATACATTCGATAGCAAGACACGCGACGCCGGTCGCCGATTTTTCCTGTTTCGTTCGTCACTGTTTTGTTTGTTTGGCCGCGGGGACAAATTTGACTCGCGCGGGATTGATCGGGACCGATCGCGAAGCGAAGGAAATTCTATACCGTGATGTGTTTTATGGCGAGCGGGGTGAAAGTTTGCCACCGAGGAGGAAAGTGACATATTCTACCTTCCCGAAGGCGGCATGATGGACCCTGGTATGGAAACAAGACACGCTGCAAAGATGTTAAATAAACCGCCCTCGAACGCCCGACCGATGCCGGCTAATTGTGAACATTTGTGCAACTCCATTAGTTAATCGCCGCGCGAGAGAGAATGCCCGGCCGAGCATTTTCCTCCTTCTGCGTTGGCGCGGCGTAGTCCATCGTAGATCCACCGAATGCGCGCGCGAGATTCGGACAAATAGCAATAAATTTTCGTTAACGAGCAGAAAATCACGGCACCGGCCGAATGAAGACATCGTTAAATAAGTGCATGTTTCAGGCGCATGTTTTACCTGCGCTGCATGCCGGGAGATGATGATGCTTGCTAGGCGGGCTCACCGGAAGGAGGGTTTTTCAAGGGAAAGAAAGCGAGCAAAAAAAAATACAAACGGAGTTGTGAAGGAAAATTGGTTACCGCACGAAAGGCTTCCTTCTTTCGCCAACTCACCGAAAGGCAGTCGAAGTATGTAAAACGGTGCGTAAATGGAGTGTTTTTCGAAGGAGATGTTCGCGCATGTGTCTACCCCCCAATAAGCTTCCTCTTACTGTCAACTGCTGAAAGCTTGTTGAGTCGCACGTTTAAAAAAAGAAAATAAGTAACCCCGAAGGGGGCAAAACGGCACCCGCCAAAGCGCGCCACCGGAAGGTTCACGCTTAATCTCTCTCTCACTCGCTCGGATTACACATTTAATATATTATCCTCGGCGGGTGTGAGGCAACACTAAAATCCAAATAGGGGTCATTTTGACCCCAACTCAATTTTCGCAACATCTCGAAATTGGCTGAATATTTTAACGAAAAAAATAAGGGTTTTCTATGAATTATAATAATATAATTTTTTATATCTAAAATAAGGGGAAGCTACATCCAACACAAAAATTCAAGATTTTTCTGTTCTACCAGTTCCGAGAACCAACTTGCCTATTCCTAGAATGTCATTTTGACCCCCATTTAAAAACGCTATAACTTCACTATTTTTGAACATGTTTCAAATCAACTAACTGTTATTTTTTTGTATGTTTGTTGACTATCTTTTGACGCTTTTGGTTTTTCGATGCATTTTTTTTTTGCATTCGCTAGCTCGGTGTAAAGCAAAAAACGTTTTTGAGTTTTTGCAGCTTTTCAGCGTTCAGAACACAGCACAGGACAGAAACAACCTATGCAAAATTTTAAATTCCTGATCTTCAAGGTCAAGGTTGTGGGCTCATTTTTGATCTTAAAAATATGAAATTATTTTTTAAAGGTAGCCTAATTTTTTTCTGAATTTACTTGATACATTTTGTAAAAAATCAAAGTTGAAAACGATTTAAATTCGACTCACAACGATCTTTTTTGTTTTACACCAAGCTAGCGGAATGATGAAGTGGTTACATCCAAAAATTAAAAACGCCCAAAATATAGTCTTCAAATATACTAAAAAGTCACAGTTTACGGATTTGAAAAATCTTCAAAAATGATGAAGTTACAGCGTTTTAAAAATAGGGGTAAAAATGACCCCTAAAAAGCATACGGGCAAGATTCCAAAGCAATGTACTCTAGTGTAAAGGGTTGCGCTAAAAGGGGTCGTTGTTGAGGAGTTCAGTCCCGAGGCGCGCGCGGAATTGTGCAGAAAAAGAATTATGCACGCAGGTGAGCCGTCTGGTGCCGCTTTTGCCCGGATGACGGATGCACTTTAACGGGGTGCATTTGTCTTTCGGGTGCACAGCAGCAACGGCAGCAGCGACGTCAGCGCATAAATAATCACCTCCGTTCGGGCATTCCTTTGGTGTTTTTAAAATATTACGTTTTTCCTTGTCTTATTGATTTGTTGCTTTTTCCTTCATTTTTTAAATCAATCCCTACAATCACTTGACGAATGATACGCTCGTCCATTCGGTTTCGGTTCAATCGATCTGCAAACTCCGGTCGGTAAGTCAAACTTTCGCGAACCGAAATTAATACTCGTACTCGGTGGAAGAAAGCATAGCATGATCGTTCGTTGATTGAACGTGACCCACTGCTTGGGCGGTGGGTTTTGGGGTGAAGCTTTTCTTTCCTTTCGTCTTCAACAGGTCAGCGAGCTTGTTTGAGCTTCATTACCCTCGCATTTGCATCGGAGAATGAACCGTGCCGAATCGTGATATGATACGCCAATCGAGACGCTCCGGTGTCGGTTTCAACAAGGCAATGTGTTCCCGTCTTTTGTCTTTCGTATTTTTTTGGCTTCGGCGTCGATCGGGAGGTCGCAGGAAAAATATGACAAATTGCACACGAATCATCATCCGACCCGCATTCGATGCCACTTTCCGCGGTTGACCTTGGTTTTGCGTGGGGATGGAAAACGTGTATGTGCTCGGCGTTGAACTCCTTTCCCATGGATCGTATTCGCAAGTCTCAGAGTGGAGATTGTTGTTGTTTTTTCCTTTTTTTCTTCTCGTTTCATCATAAATTCAAGGATCGTTGCTCGGCTCGGCGCATTCCGGCGGCCCGGGTTAACCGATATTGGATCTGGGGCTGGCAGCTGTAATGAATTTATGTCTCGATCCGCTCGCGAAGCGAACGTCAGCGTGTCGCCGCCTTTTTGGACCCGGGCGCGTGTGTGTGTCGTTTCCCTAAATACGCGCCCGGAATGTAAATAAAATGTGTTTCCAGTGCGCGAACTTTAGACATGAATGTTGCGCTTGCCGGGGTGGAACTGGGTCGGTTGCATAAATATGAAACCGGCGTGTGGAATGGAAAACAGAACAAACCAAAACCTCCCCCTCGCCCGGGTGCGACATACATGTGTGTTCTGCTGATGGAGCGAAGGGATCGCGAAAAAAGGGTTCGAATTTGAGCCCGACATGGCACATTCGTCACGTATGCTGCCGCTTTCCAGAACCCTTTTGCCGGGCGGCGGTGAGTGAAGGAGGCAATGGTCGGGACCGTTGTTGTCGACTCCGGAGCACCCGAAGAACACATGTCGCGTTCTGGGGCGAGAACATGGGCTCGGCCATGCGCTAAAGAGTGTAGGAAATTTTAATTCTTGACGGGCGCTGAAGTGAACCAGGCAGGATACGTTTCGCCACTTCGCGCCGAGTGATCCGGGGTGTGTATCCGGGCCGTAAGTGGATGCTTGTCATTTCTTGGTACCAACTCGGTTTTCTGGGACAAGCCCAACTGTGTTTGGGGTCGTCACACTAGTGTACCGCACCAAATTGGTGTCCGGTGGAGTGGTTAAAAAGATGTTTAGTGTCAATCTGATATCGGTGTGTGCTAACCAGGAAATGTGTACTAATAAGGCATGTTTAGGACATAGTAATAAGTAGCCATGCCTCGCAATATGTAGCGGAGTAATTTGAGATGTGGAACTAATAAACTGAGACGAGAAAAACGAGCAAAGGGAATCCAGATGAAACAGATATAAAAGAGTAGATGTTGGCATACATTTGCTAAAGAGGGCCAGATGAACAAAAGCTCCCGAAAGTGCTGGCCGGATGCCAATGAATTAATGTTTGCTTAGTAATATTAAACCCTGCTCAATAAAATATCAACTTTCTAAATAGTAAAGTTACAAAAAAAAAAAAAAAAATACAAAGCATAGGACAAAAAAATTTGAAATTCGTAGTTAAACTTTTGCAACATAAGAATTTTGGTTTGTTGTCCCCTGTTAATTTATTTAATTCTATTTGAAATTAATCCTTAACTCAAAATAAATTTCAATATCTTGGATTTACTAGTGTATATTCAGTAATTAAAATAACCAGGCTTCGAGAGGTTTTCAATATTGTCAGCCAGGTTTGATTTCGTAATGGTGTTAAACATTGTATTCTAGCTATTTTCGATGTAAAGTAAACGAAGAATTTTCGATGGATTTTGGACGCAATTCACGAGACGAGGCGATTTGAGAACAATCAATAATCCAAGTACTATAGAAAGAAGTTCAACAAAAAGTATACTAGGGAGTAGTATGTTATTAAACACTTTGTTCAGCAATTTCAATCCTCACTTTTGAGGAAAAAATAAGTGTGATATTGTGAAAAAATCCGATAATAATTGAAATGCGTTTTTTGTATGTAGTATTAAAATTTTCTAACGGGCCAGATAAAATCGGTTACTGGGCAGGATTTTAACCGCGGGCCGGACTTTGCCGACCCCTGCAATAGAAAGATGCGTGGAAATATTTCCGCTTGAAAGTGGCAAACGAAAGAGATATTACGCAACACAAACGTGCCTTCATTTTGTCTCACATCAGATTTACAAAAACCATCAACAAATAAATGCTGGAACACCCATCCATCGGAGGCGAAATTCGATACCCATTCATCGTCGTATTGACAAATGTAAAGCAAATCAAACAAATCCCAACTCAAATTGATAACAGACCCTAAATATGGTTGTATACTTAACTCAGGGTATAACGGTCGGGACTACAAATTGGACACATTTATTCCCATTCCGAGCCCCGCGGCGGGCGCAACAATGATTCATAAACGGCCTTCGAGCGCGCCGGCTTACTGCGCCCTTCCGGAAACCCGAGCAGCACCAAAGGATCTCCAAGGGCGCACGGAACGGATTGTGCAACAGCTGTGCAGCCGCGCGCGCACGATAGGTGATGGATGGCAAACGTATGCATACGATCATTGGATGTGATGGCATCCATGACGATTAGGTATAATACCACCGAAGCGGTTATTCCTTGCCCGAGCCGGGGTGGGTGGAGGAGGGAACCACCCGTGTTCAAGCGTGCGCCCTACACCGCGGGGTGGAGGAGGAGACTGAAGGCTTGAGGAGCTGGTGAGCCCTTTGGCACCTGGGGAACCGAATGAAGCCACGGCGCTCAACACTGGAAGCTCACACAACCGACCAGCAAGAGATTTGTCCGAACGGGGGATGAAGGGGGAAGAGTGGTGAACTCCTCATAGGCATGCAACGCTGGAGAAGCCGTAGACTAGATGAAAGCTACCACCGGGAACAACAGTAACAATACCAGCGCAGCATAAATATCAGTCATTTGTTTCCACGGCGAAGTGTATGGAATGCACCAGGTGGGAAAACGAAAGGACCACAAGAGGTGGCGGGGGGTTGAGGAAGTTGGAGACGGCCCTCTTCGATCGGATCGGTTAGGTTTTCCCGCAGCTTCCAAAGTTGGCCCGATGCGGTCGATCTCGCCAAAGATCGCACGAGCCCAACCGGTAGGAATTACTATGCCTCGAGTTGCATTTTCTCTCTCTCTCTCAAACTCGCCTTCTTTTCCTTTCTTTCAGGGCAAGGGCTACCCCGTATGCTGACGGTTTTATGTTCATGTTTCATGTCTGCATGTCTACACAAATACGCTTCCCTTAGGCGAGCCCCCCACCCCAACTTCGGACACTTCGCCTTGGAGTTGGGAAGTTCAACTTTCCGCGAGTTCCTTTCGATTGTTGCTGCCCTTCTCTGGGGAGGCGAAGATCGGTGGTGCTGTTACTCGCGCAAAGCGATATAGATTTAGGAGTTGTTGTCATTTGTTTCATCTGGTCGCAGAACACGAAACACCGCAGCAAGCCGCGGGTCCGCGAGCCCCTTTCGCCATCATCATCTTTCGCCCAAAAACGGACCGAAGAAAGCCCCTTTTACGACCAACAGCGCCGGAACGTCGAAGTCCGTTTGCGTAGACTCCTCTCCTTGGAGGGAAGACTCCTCTCCTTCGGAGTTCGGATGCGTAGCGCTATGATTGATGTAGTGCGCGGATCGTTATCGCTAGCGGGACGACATGTGTTCGATCTAATCTGTGCATGTAGCATGTAAAAAGAGAGGGAGGCCCCACTTAAGGACAAACGCCATAGCATTCCGATGGCCCAAAGCCGCGTTCCGGAGGTCCAACACAGAGGGGGCTCAGATTTAGTGCCTCAAGTGAAAGTAATTAGCACTGATTTTGGTTGAGAAGATGGACTTCGCGGGTTAAGGTTGAGGAATTGAAGCCACTGAATGATTGTTTCTTTATTTGTATTCGACTCACATGCTTCTCTTGCATAAGGCTGCAACTCATAAGGAAAATCAATTCCCCTGCAGACAAGCGTCACGTTTTGGGAAAGCGCCAGCCCATCCGTACCGTAACAAACGCGAACTAATAGCCACCGTCGGAGCGCGGCTCGAATGAGGAAACCCGTTTCGTTTGGAGAGGGTTTGAAAAATTAATCCCAAGGTTAGGATACGTCAGGCCGCTAATTTATATCGACAGCTTCGGCTGTGCCCGATCGACGCTCACATTCCTGGACGGTTTTTCCCTTTCCCCCGGGGGTCGCGTCGCCTTACACCATCGTGGCACAGCGGACCGGGTGCCTCTGCCAACGACTGACCTCTGCGAAACGACGTCCTCTCGAGCGTAGTGCGGCCTCATATTTCACCAGATCACCATAATCGGGGTCGGAGTGAAAAGTGAACACAACAGGACTTCCACCGCGAGACATTAAATGGACACCCGGTTTGGAAGAGACGGAAGCCGAAGGCCAATAATAGGCGACCCTATCGGGAATGACAATCTGCGGTGGCCGGTGTGGCTTGATTGACCGTACCGCACCGATAGCGTTCGTGGCCTGGCGGGTTCAGGAAGCTCGTCTTCTCTCCCTATTCGAGCAGAGGGAAGGAGGAAGAAAGACACCACACCACCGCAGATCGAAGTGAAAGAGTTCAGCTGGCACGCACGTAAACCGCCGTGGTGTCGCGGTTTTTTGCTATTTTCACTCTTCCTCTTACGCTATTGGACACCGAATCGATCGATTGGCGACGAGTGCGATCATCAACTATCGGACGTCGATCGTCGACCAACACGCGGAGGGAACACACGACGAACAACAAGATCCACCGTGACACCGGAGATCCCTTTTGCCACCAGATCGGCCGGCAACGATCTGCTGCACGTTTCCTCGGCCAAACACGGCCCTGGAACGCTCGCTGGCGGTAGCGCAAGCACTACCAGTAACGCCCTGGCGCCCTCGCACTCGAAAGGAAAGGAAAAGTTTTTCCCATCATCACCGTCGACACCGTCGTGGGGTTCGTCCTTTCCGCGCTTCTTTGCTCGTTCGAGCGGGGACGCGACGCGATTCGTGTGACACTCTTGTGAGGGGTTTTTTTTTGTAGGTGTAGGAGGATGTCGGAGGAGTGGGAGGGCATGCGATGCATTTGTGCACGTACCTGGTATCGAAATTCCCGAAGTGAGGAGTTTCTCCGGCAGATCGCGGATCGAGCGTGGGGCGACTATTTCGTGCGGCAGATGGGGTGCTGAAAGGAGCCGAGAAGAAAATGCGCGGAGAAAGGATTAGAAGTGCTTAGTCGGTAGAGTGGAATTCGAGTGGAGTTGTGCTTGTATGATGTTTGTTGTGAAAAGTCTATTTATATTGCACTTTGCTAAATTGTTTAAATGATGATGCATTAGTGAACTGGCGTGCGGAACTTAGACTTAATAATATTTATTTTTCTAAATAAATGAAAAATGACTTTTTTGTAACGAAAGCCAAACTTAACTAGATGAATGTTGTAACTTGACTTTCATGTTGATGCAAATCTACTTAATACCTTGCAAAGGTTTCCGAAGTACATAGGATCGAAAGATAAATTCAAACAACAAAAGAAAAAAGTAGTATGTTGTATGTTTTCCAGAAGCAAATGGAAATCTTTTTTAGCCAATATTAGATATAACGGACATTGGGTTTATTTTTTCTCAAATCGAAATTATGTTTTGAATAATGTTCCAAAAAGAATTGAGCATAATGTTAAATTAAAAATAGGCAAGAAACTAAATCACCAAAAAACTCTAAATAAATCATTTAGAGAATCGATCTAACTGAATTGTTAGTATTATATGAATATTAATTTTAAAACCTCCACCTGGTCTACGAATCTCCCAAAAACAAAATAATCCGGTATGCCTGTCTACTGTTATTATTTTTTTTAATTTACGTTTCTTACATCTAATATAGCGTGTAATAACAACTAAGAAGAAATTAAGACTTCAAACAGTCCCAATGAAAGCAAAATTATATATTCCTTTGTTCGTCATTCCTTACTTAATATTAAACTAGCTAGACGCCCGGTGATTCTCGGTGAGAATTGAGAAAAATCAATATGGGTTTTACTTTTTACTTGAGAGTTATGTTTTAATTTAATAGTTACAATAAAGGCGTATTTAAAATGGTTGATATTTCATCGATTTTCCTGCTTTTAATAAACCCAGCTGTATTATTTTTGATGATTACAGCTTGACATTAGTCGCTGTCATTGGAATACAGTGTAGAATGTGGAGATACTTGATTTATTTGTATTAGTAAAATTAAGTTTAAATTGTGAGTGTAGTCATCAACACTTCTTCAACAATATCTGCAGTACTTAAACTTAATATGTGGAAAGTTTCAGAATCGACCGTTTTGTATTGGTTGAGTTTTTAGTGTACACAAAAAAAAGCAAAAATATATAATAGAGGTGCACCGTTTTCGCAACACTAACCATGTTTGGTTAACATGTTTGCAACTCTCCCGATAGGCAGCAGTGTACAAACATCTTCTTTCTACCGTACGTTTGTTTATCTACCCGACCAATTACTTCAAGGTTACGCCACACCGCTCCTTGGCACTGTGTGAGATAAATTTTCCTCTCCCTTGCAAACTGAGCGGGGCAGGTTTCGGAAAGCTTCCCACTCAATTTTGCTACACTTCCGGCCCCGAGCGCGACCAACTGGCCCTGTTCCGTTATCTACATTGGCGTAACCCAGATAAGGAAAATTACGCAAAAATCGTGTGTTCAATTTTGTTTTCCTTTGCTCATGAGGTAAGAAATCGTGCAGCAGCTAACTATTCCCTGCAGCGCGAGCGAACAAGTACGTTGTGGTTTAGTTTATAAATCTCGTGTGCCACCGTGAGAGGCAGAGGGTTCGTCCCGGAATGGATGCTGCCCGGGGAGATGGACAGCTGATTTTCTAGAACCTTGCGCCAATTACCGAGCACGGGAAACGGTGTGTGCGTCGATTCTTTCGGTGACGCACCTTGTCCTGAAGTGAAAAGCAGTGCACGATTCCCTTACTCTCCCGTGACGTGCCGTGGGCAATTCACGACCGTTCGGAGATGGCTCGGGAAGATCAGGGCGTTAGTCCTGATTGTAAAACGTTCTCGCCGGACCTCACATGCTCGAAAGGGATCCCGTGTCGACCTCTTTGATAACCGCACGGGACAGATCCATAGCGCCATTTTCCCGAACACCCGCGAGGAACGATTTGGTGCGAAATGGGAGCCTGTGGATCGGGCCGGCGTTGACCCACTGAACGAGGTCAGCGTGTGCTAGAACCTGTTATGTTCGAGAGCGCTAGCATTCCGGCCACATTTGACGACGGTTCGCCGCAACCCCCCGCTGCCGGGGGAGGAGTAAAACAAGTTCATAAGCATCTCGCGGCGAGGCGGGAAAGTTCCCCACGGAATTGGGGGTTACTCGGGAGGGTCGTATCAGCGCAGCAGGTGACCCTAAGGGCACGGACTCCATCATTCCGGTCATCATCTTTCCCAGCGCCGGCTCGGGATGGGTTTCGTTTCATTCATACATTCATTAGGGGCGGCTTTCAAAACCACCCGAAAAGGGTTCGCTTGATATGTAAATAAGCGTTCGGATAATTTGGCGGCCATCACAACACACCGACACACACACACACACACCCGTACCAAGCCTCCCAGGAAACGTTGGGTGGCCCTTCGGTGGGCTCCGTTTCAAGGGTATGACCCGGCGGAAAGAAAAGTCCAATTTACACCATTCTTTTGCGTCTTTTCAGACTTTTCTCCCAATAATTCGTTGCTCTGTCAGCTTCGCGTGAAGAGGAGTCTCGTCGTTTCGTGGGAGGAAAAAGAGGCCCGAAAAATGTGTGAGCTTTGGGGCATCAAGCCAGCCGGTGCCACATCCTCTTTTCGGCGCTACGGATGAGGCCGAAATTAAAAGAAAAATGTATGTAGGTCAGTCGGTCGGTGATTTATGAGTGACATTGATGAACTTATGCCCTTCTAGTTGAGTGTGTTATGTTTTGTAGTGGAAATAATTTGTTTATGATTTATCGGACATGTGGCGGGCGCGTTGGTTTGGTTTTATTTTCTCCCTTCAATTTGATTCTGCATTGCATCGTCACTGAAACAGCCATCATCAAAGAGTCAAGGCTCATGGAATACAACCTTTGATTTTTGTGGATCACTTTCTAATATCATTTTTAGGCATTAAATTTATTCAAACGAGATTTAAAGTGATAAACGAATGTTGTCCAATAAAAAGTAAAAATAATAATAATAATAATACACAAATATCCAAAGGTATTCTGGAAACATGCTGTCATTCTAAAGGAAAGCTAGAGAAAAATAAGCGATACAAAAATGTGTAGAGCAAGCAAGGATAAACATGCCAGATTTTGTTTTATTAATCTTCATATCGAAACTACTCAGAATGTATTGCCATTTAAAGTGTTTATCAAATATTTTTCCTTTTTTCTTTTACATGATCTTTTTCTAACGTAAACATTGTGCGGATTCTAAAATGAAATCTGTATGCCTTTTTAATTACAAATATTTTGAATAAAACTTGTGTATCATTGATTACATGTGAGTTCCTCTACTTTGCCAGACATTAAATTCTTCAACTCAGTCCGCTTCTCCAAAGTATTTAGTTTAGTTTACAGAATTTAGAAAATCTAAATTGCATTTAATGTTTGATTTCATATTTCAAAGAAATGCACATTTTTTAGGGGAAAGGACATCACCGTGAAAAACAGATTCATTGATCAAAAAGAAACGTCAAATCACAATGAATGACCACATCCTATCATTTGCTGCGCATTGAATGCGCAGTTCCGCCGTGTAAAGCGGCGATAATCGCATTTCTACTGGCCGAAGCTAATACTCGTACAATAAAATATTGCGATCAATCACCCGAGCGGTTCGACAATCGGCGGCCTGCGCGGGCAAACGTTAATCCTTAACCCCTTATTGACAGGAAACGGCTGACGGATAGGCAGCACGCAACGTCACCCAATGAACCTCAGCGATGTTTGCTTCGGTTCGCATTCGCTTCCATACACGTCAGGCTCCGAGAATTGACCAGCGATGGACATCAACCCTTACCAACTGACCCGGTGGTGCATTGTGCCAGCAGCAGCTCGCATGACCGTGCGCATCATCATGTTGCACAATTACCCCGAGGGCAAGACGAGATTCACTTTCGTTCGTCCTGTAGAAGGCAGGTGGCGGTAGTGGAATGGTGGTACTTTTATTTCCCGTATACCACCGCGCCATTTTCCTATGCCACGATGGAGCTTGTTTCTTTTTATATGGTGGCTTTTTCTCCCAGAGTGTCGGGCATTGCATCGACACCGAGCTGATCGATGATCGATGATGGTGCGGTTTCCGCTGGCCAACAGGCGTATACAGGCCAGTCCAGTCCACACATCCGCCGAGCGAAATGTCAAACGGAACGGATGCCGGCGACGGACGACAATCTGTCATGTTCGGATCGATTTTGATGTATTTTCGAAAATCGATCAGATGCAACGAGATCCGATGGCGTTCGACGAAGAGTGAATCGCGGCCGGTGCGATGTAATTTCATTACGCTGCATCCCTTCCGGTGTTCGGGGAAAAAATCGTCGGAATGCGGAATCCATCCACCACCACATATCTGGTACACCACAATCGTGACCCTTCGAGTTCGAGACTCCGATAGCATCGGATTACGCCGACGCCGTCGTCCCTCGGATCGACCCTTCGATCCGCGATTAGGTTCCGCCGTGGCTCGTACGGAGCACGAGATAAAGTGAGCTGCACATGTTTCCCATCCTTCCCAAACCGGACGACGGGGGAATGAAAAGGAGGGGCCGGGGGGGTTCCCATTTCACCGGGGGCGTGCGTTTCGTTTTTACGTGTGTTTGCGAACCCCATTAAAATTAGTTTAAGCGAACGCGACGCGGTTCGCTTCCCATGGCGAGCGTCGTTTGCGTAAAAAAACCTTAAGTTTAAAAACCAAATAAAACCGATCATCAACCGACCGGTGGGCAATTCCTGCGGTACATTTCCGACATGGAAGTTCCCGTACACTATTTCTCTCTCCTCGCTTTGCAGCGCAGTGCGGGCGGAAGCGGGTGCGGAAAGGAAAAACGAGGACATAAAGTCGCAGTCTGTTTCCTTTTGCCGCCGTGCCTTCGGGCCATTCCGTGTAATTTCCTTTCGCCAGTGTGTTTGCCATTTCGGTATGCGTGCATGGTGTGATGAAAGACATTCCCGTTCGTTGTTAGCAGCATTTAATAATTTTCCCGCACTGGGAATTACCCTCCTGTGTGGTTCGCGAAAACGGTGACAATTTTCTCCGCGAGCTGACGAAGCGAAACCGGAGTGCGAAAGGGGGGGGGGGGGGGGGGGGGGGGGCAGGGGTGAGGAATCGGTTCCACGCTTAAGTAAGTAGATCAGCAAATGACGGTCATTATGTCACCTCTCGCCAGGTGACACACTCAACAGCCTCTCGGTTGGCCCGCCGGCATCTTCGCACGCTTGCAGATAAAGATGCACCGCACTTTACTTCGCTCCAAGATGTACGTCAGGGGTTCGAAATGCACAAGAAGAGTATGCTAATTGCGACACGATTTCAAACATGCGTCTAGACAAACTTGTTGTGCGTTTGCGACACGTTTGCTGCTGTCACTGTGTGGTTAACGCATTTGTCATCGTTACTTGACTCATGACTGGGGTAGGGGTTGCTTTTATACCGGGTTGTAAAGTGAAGTGCATTTTTTAATAGTTTATGCTTCTAGTGGACCACAATTTACAGACATTACTTGTTTACATTACGTAATGTACAAATTATTGCCTTTCATTTGACGACGAGATTTAAAAAGTAACATCTAATTCCGGATATAAACAAGTAAAATTTTCAGACGGTTATCCAGAAAGATAAATCCGATTCTCTGGTTCACAGAAACACGATGCAATAAATAGGTCTCTACTTTCAAACCTCTCATTAAATGATAAAACAATATAATGCTCGTTATTTACACCGCCCGTGTGTTCGGCATCCTTATATCCGACCCGACAATAAAAGGCCCTTCGTAAAGGTGAATGAAAGATGTGATTCTTACCCACCGACCCCACTATCAACTATCGCTTCAATTTCCCTTCACGCCGATTCTAACTGTTCCTCGCTTGATCGATCATTCAATTCTTTCGTTCGGCGCAATCCTAACCGCGGTACAAGCGGCATATCGATTGAAGCCGGGAATGCCGTTTCAAACGCGTATTGATGACGGGGAGGCTCCGTACGCTTGCAAGGAGAGGTTGAAAAAACGTTGCATATTACCGCCACTGTAATAAACAGAATGGAGGAAAACTAAATGATTCGATTTTTCTCCCCGTTTCGTTCCATCCAGCTCGACCAATTAATCAGCGTACCAAGCAGCGATAATTAAACTGCATCGTTCGGGCAAACCTGTCGATTGGTGGAGTTATGATCGAAAGAATTTGAATGTTGCTTTTTATGGCACGAACATAATTATCGACGTTGTTCTATGTGATCTCTGACGGCGCTAACGCATTGGATTGGTAGGAAATTTCTCTTCCATCTCCTAAAGTCACACGGCCCGCAAAGGAGCGCAAGGGTTTTCCGTTACGTGTCTGTCGATCGTCTGTCCCGGGTGGGATATTCTAGGTCAGCAGGAAAAGCGGCTACGTCATTGGCATGTAATCAACGGCGTTTAGAAATCGGCTCCGAGTAGGGCCACTTTGGTCCGTTGTATTGCTCAGTCGATCCTAAATGCATTTTCATTGATCAGAGAAGCTGTTTATTGATCAGCTTTTTATGATCAGGTAAGATCGAACTTATTCTCATGATTACGTTTTGCATGAACCTTTTGTTGTAGATTACTATCATTTAAGTATTTAACATGAGTTAACACTTGCAGTCGAACAACATAATTTTTGTCCCATAATTGATTAAAAATGGAGCATAAAAACTATAGTAGTATTAAAAACTAATTCGTTGGGTGGCTTAGTATTTGCTTGGTCTTCGAAAAACCACCAGTTCGATTATTTTATAAACCAATATAATCAAAAAAGATTGTACGTGTTATAATGGTCGTGACTATTGTTGTGCGTGTTTTGGAAAGATTCATTCACATGAAACTTTCTCCTAAGATTCATTCAGATTCAGAGAATCTTCAAACGTTTACAAATCTTTCGAATCCTCAATGAATCTTCATTAATCTTTAATCTATCTTTCACGAATCTCCATGATTCTGTCATTGACCTGGATCATTCGACAAAAAAGGGGCGTCACTGTGCCCATTTTTTGCGCATCACTTTTCAATACCTGATGATTTTTTGGGATTCGTGAATCTTTCATTCAAAGATTCATGAATGTCTAAAACACAAAGAACCATTCAGATTCATCAATCTGAATCTGAATTACACAACTCTAGTCTTGACTACTTAGTTTTAATAATGAATAGTTTTTTCGACATAACCGGATCAACTCAATTCGACAATCAAATAATACAGAAAAGGTACCCTATCAAAGACCTCACTTTGTTACATAAGACATTGGGAACTTCTTCTTGCTCTTCCCCTTCCTTACCTGTTTCACATTTCTTCTGCTCATCGCTGCTTTCCTCGTCGCTGTCGATGTGCGGGAAGGAACCGCCGAGACAGAATAGTGGCATCGTCGCGCCAATGTCAGCCGATGGTGGTGGTGATTGGCCATTATCGCCTCCATTCTCTGGCCCACCACCGCCCCCCTCGACACCACCAGTGTCACAGATGGTTACGCTTAGGCCATCATTACGCTGATTGCCACCACCGCCACCGCCGCCATTGATTTGTGGAGTGGTTTCACTTTTTCCCCCGTTGGCGACGTCGATGGAGCGCGGCGGGCCGTGGTGTTCGGCGTGAGTGCCGCCGACCGCCGAGGGCGCCGTTGACAGGTTCGCACCGGAAACGCCGCCGGTCGATGGCTGCCGGCGGTGGAGCTGCGTGTACTTGCTGTTGATTAGCAGTTTGTTGTTTTTGGTGATCAGTTCGCGGCGCTTCAGCAGGCCGAGCTTGGGCGTGCCGGGCGGTTCGCCGGTGGCGGCGACGGGTTTGCCACCATCGTGCGCATCCGCCGCCGATGCTGCCGGTGTCGGGGTAGCTTCCGGGCCCGGTTCCGGCTGGTCTGGCGGGGCGGGCGCGGGAAAGGACAGGTCCTCCAGCGGGACGCGGCTGATCGCCCGCTCGATGCCGACCAGGAGGTTCTGCAGCAGCGCGGGCAGATCTTCCGTCAGCATCTCCACGGCTAGAGGGGTGATCGGATCGCGGATCGGATCCAGCCGACGGTACACGACGCTCGCGGGCGTCGGCGGGTGGTGGCCGGGGGCGGTGGCGGCCGGCGTGGGGCGCTGGTCTGCGGGCGTTGCGCTGTTCGGTGCCGGTGCGCCACGCCAAACCGCATAGAGCCCGGGTTTGCTCGTGTCCGGCTCGGGGCGAATGCAAAGGTACGTATCCTGCGTACGGACCAGCGACTCATCAAGAGCTCCCAGGTGGAGCACCAGGGCTCCGGCGACGGCTAGTGGCCAACCTTCACACCACGAAAGGTCCTAGTTTAGAACGCAGGAAGAGAAATAGAATAGGGGCTTATTAATTGTGGATTCAAATATGCTTACAAGGATAATCAAGTTAGTTTTGTAACGTTTACATTAAAAAATAGACAAATTTTCATCGGGGATAAGACAAAAGTTAACTAAGCTAATTGAATGAGATAAATTTTATTGTAAAGTTGCATCTTTTGAGTACTTTCAAAAAATATTACGGTCCTTTTCCGAAACTTTAGCCATAGCCGACAAAACCAGTCATGTAACATTGTTTTTCAGTTGTGAGGCATTCATGATCAAATGATATTCCGTTTAGACTTGAAATGTTGGAATAGGTTGTACCTTTAGGAACTATGAATATTTTTTCAATTGGTTGTAGTTGAGAGGCATAAGAATGGTTAGCAGTGTGGGGTATATCAATAATATTTTATGCGTTTAACTCCTCTGATTCTCTTTGCGCATGATTTACTGAGGTCAGGTATGTCTTAACCACTGATTCGTACTCTTTATAATGTTTTATGAAAAAGTTGCTTTTTTCTAGAAGGCACTGCACACTATACACTTCTCCATACGCCGGAAGTCTTGGCAGGAAGAACAGCGACATTGGGCAAATCCTTCTCGCTGGTTTTCACCTAACGACATGGCGTTCTATGGGAGTTAAGAGACCTTAAACGTAACTTGGGTTTGATGTTTTGGCCACGACGGATTCAATTTAAATGATACAGTTGTCTACTACTCGTTATTTTGCTTTCAACAGATAGTTGGTAGCATTTTCCATTTTTGCAAGGGAAGTCGTTGAAATTTGTTCATTTTTTTAAGCAAATGTTATGTTAAATCATGTCATGAACGAATTAATTTACGAACAATGTCAAACACAGGTTTAACACTTTGTTTTGTTATGTTTTTTTTTTAAATGGATTACATCCATTTGCAGAAAGCTCAATAAACGTTTTATTGCCTTAGCACACGATTAGATAATCAGTTCAAGTTCAACCTGGTCGTCAAACCGGAAGGATGGGTTTCCAGCTTTTACTTCCCCTCCTCCCCTCCTTTTTATATCATATTGCCTTCGTGTCGCACCGTATGTAACACTCCGATTGCGCAGTTGAAACGCCGTGTTTAACCGTTAAAAGTGTGCCCACCATAAACAACAACCTGTTATGATTTTTTTTTCACCGCGACCTTTTGCCGCACTAGACCACAGCCAACACACCAACAACCTTCCCTTCCCACCCTCCTGTTGGATCGAATCGTTTATTTGATAACCAAAGCGCACCGGGCACACAAGGCAAAAAGGCAGCCACGGCGTGGCTTTATGGTGGGTCAACGAAAGGCGGCCATAAATATCAAATCGAGTAGCTAAACATGTGCTTGTACGTGCCAACGACAACAGGCCACCATCGAGGTGGAGCAGCCGACGGAGATTTAGAGACCGGCCAAGAGCGACCCTTCCGAGCGGCGATATTTCTGTGCGCCAAGAAATTGTCCAATTAATTTCCATTCCGCTCGCTTCGTGATCCAATTACACGCACTTACGAAAAATAAACCAGGGGGCGAAAGGGGAGACGGTGGAGAAAGCACAAACACGCGGTACGAAGGTCCGGTGCATCGTCGGTGGTCCTGCCTGGCGCTTGGACCCTATCGCTATCATTTCTTCGTCCGGCATCGTTTCCACCCCTTGGCGAGCTCAGGAGGAAAACATGCACGCCGAAGCTCGGCGGCTCGATTAAACGCCGCGAACAAATTGTTTTATTTGCCACGGTTTTCGGCCGCCCTTTTGCTGCCTCTGTTTGATAAATTATCAAACGGAAGTACGTGGTGTGCAAGAGCGATCGGAACGTGTGCAAAACGAAGCCCGGACGTTCGGAAGGGCTCCACCGTTCGTTCTTTCTCATTCTTGCACGCTCGAACCCAGGGCGGATACAGATTGGTGAAGGTAAGGTATCCGGTACAGTTCGACAGCTTAAAAAAAAACAAAATGAACGATGCAAACATTAAATTAAGAACCACAAACATAAGAACAACAATCAGTACACACAAAATTATAACCAAAAACGCAGGATAAGAAACAGCAAATTAGCAAAAATTGGGTTGGAAGAAATGAAATCGGTTTTTAATCGCTGTAGCGAACGGTCTACAAGAAACCCGCTTTCTTGGAATTGAGGAAGAAACACTCCAAACAACCGCTGTTGTTTGCGTGCACCTGCAGAAGCATCCGAAATGCCACCAAAAATGCAGCCGAAAGGAAAACAATTTAAAAAACGAACGCCCTACGAAAGTTTATCCAAAACGCATCAACGGTCCCAAAAACCTGACCGGAGATGGAGGAAGGCGAAGGCCGGTGGCCTCCGAGTGTGGGCAACTTCTTTCCCCCACAACCTGACGCTCAAATCCGTCGGATCCATTTTGCTCCCCCCTCCTCCCACCCGTCAAAAAGGTTGGTAATTTTTATTAATATAATTAAGATGTAGATTCGATGGCGAAGATAGTTTATGGATTGTGGAAGGTCGATATTGAGCCCGCCCGTGAACCCGCACGAACCCCAACCGTGCCACACGAGCAGCGGCAGCCCTTTCTCCGTCCGATGGACCGCGCGAACTTTTCACGGGTTTTCCCTCGCCTTTATTTAATGCCCCGCTTTATTTTGTTCGACACTTAAAAATTAGCCTTAAAAGCCTTCGATCGGCTTCAACCTTCGGCGCGGATCGGTTTCGCGTTTTAGGCGTTTTGTTTTTCCTTTTTTGTTTTGTGGTCCGGTGAGGGTTTGGTGTTTTCGCTTCTCACTCGCCTTCGCGGGTTTGAAAGAAAGCCCAACCCTCTCCTCAAGCCGTCCTCGGGCCTCGGCAGGAAAAGGGTGGCAAGCGCGCCATTAATCATCGATTGCTGTGTGATTTATTGGTTGTAATTGCTCAATTAAGTTGCAGCGTCATCGGCTCCAACATGGGGTCAGCGGGCTCGGGTTGGCGCGCTGTCGAAAGTATCACCACCTTCGCCCGGGTGGAAAAACGGATCGCCACGTGCGCTTTCCACGCCGGCGCGTTAGGAACCGTTGCTGCACCCGGTGCACCGGATCGGGTGATCGAGTGTTCGAGTCTGCGAGCACGGGAGATCAATCCCAGATTCCCCGATACAGTCATCGGACCGCGGGAGAAGTGTTTGAAAAATGGCACAGGAAATCGGTAAGTTCGTAAGTGAAAAAAAGCTTCCACCCTCCCGCCCTCCGGGGGCTGTTGCACGGTTCACCTCCTGTCGGGCCGCAAAACCCCGGGCCCAGGCGCCATTTACCCCGATCGATCGGACCCAATTAATCAACCCTGCACTCACATCACCGCACGACGAACACTGACGGCGGACTGATGGGCCGACTGACGCCCGGGCAAACATTTGAAAATAAAGTATTCCACCATCCGATCGCGTCCGGGTGATAAGATTACAAAACGAATTCAATTAATCAGCTCCCCATGCTTTCGGGGGCCGGAGGGAGGCAGGCGAGAAGAGACGACAGGATCGCGCGCTCCCGATCTTGTTACGGCGATTACGGGAGGGAAAATACGGCGTCCGGAAACGGTCGGTACCGAATGGAAAGCAATAGGTGGTATGCTTTTCAGGCGCGACCCGGGCGCACTGCAAAGGAATGAGACGCTTTTGGTCGGTTTTCGGGAAGGTTTCCGCATCCGAGCGATGTTGTTGAGCGAGGGTCCGCCGCCCGGGTGCCATTAATCAAACACCGGTGCCCGATTTTCCGCGCTTGTCAAAGGGAAGTGCATGAAAAGTGAGAGTTTTCTGTTGCAGAGCGCCCTTCTATGCAGATTGACTGTTGCAATGTAGGAGGTATGTTTGGGATGGTATGATCTCTTCGGTTTGCGTATTGATCTTTTTTCTCAGCATTTCCTTATTTGGAATGATCTTCTTAAATTAAAAAAAATGTTATCGACAACTTATCGATTCTATCATTTGTATGACTAAGTTACATTTGAATATGGCTTGTTTATTTTTCTAATATTTCAATTCAGTTAAATGTTTATTGTCATTATAAATTTAAAAAAAAATGGTTATTTGTGCGAGTGCAAATGTGTTCATAGCTCTTCTGCAAGTAACTTAAAATAAGAGATTGTGAAAAGGTGTACAATCACAAATAAACAAATTATGGAGAAGTTGATGCAAAACTTTGTTTATCATGCATATAAACTTCTCCTTAATAAATTGTTCAATATCGTTATCTAAAAAAAGAACAAGATGAAAAGCTTTTGTTTTTGTACACATTCGTATTTACAGAATAAAATTTCAGCAGATCATTGCAAAAATTAGTAATTTACTAGGGTTCATCACACTTTTGCTCACTTTTAATAGAAAGCAGACAGGTATAACAGGTTTGAACATTAAAATGTTTGTTCGCTAACAAAAACAACAAAATTTATGTGAAAAAGGTTTCCGAACGTTTCATGTGAAAAGGGTTTTTTCGGTTTCCAATGATGTTTCATCTTGTCCAAGCACAACTGTGTTAAAAATAAAACGGATCAAATGGTAAAGATATAAAGCACGATATCTTGCTGAATCGTTGAGAGGCGAAATAAGATTAGCCTTAGAAAGCCCTTTAAAACCTCTCAGCAGCTAATATGATCATTCACCTTCCGCCGTACAGCTCATCAAAAAAACATTTATCCACTTGATTCGTTTACTCCCGCGGACTGAAGTATTCCATCTTTCACCAGGATGACATACTCATCTCCCCGCCGGCTCCGGCGCGCCGCTCGCCAAATGGCAAGCCAATTTTGTTTCGTTTAATTTATGATCCTTAGCAATTATCGTAATTACTAATTTCAATTTTCTCTCGCGGCCAGCCGTACCACCAGCCAGCGTTGTTCACGCGTCCACCGTCGGCGAAGAGGATGAGGAGGAGGCGTTGGTTCGCGTGCCTATTTTTTCCTCCTTTTTGGTATGTTTCGGGACGCGGGACGAGTGCAACATCGCATACGGCGCGCACACCAAGGCATCATATCTTAGAGACATGCCAGCGACTAATCAGTTGTTCCCTGCCGGGGCGGGAGATTATGCTGTGGACCGACAACCGACCGATGTTGGGAAGGGTGCGAGGTCCATTCGCGAATCTCTGGAGTTTTTTTTTGCGCGTATGCGGTGTTTAGCGGTGTGCAAAGTCATCGCCGTAAACGCTCTTGGTGCTTTTTTTTCGTCGTCGGCTGCTTTTTGGGAGGGTTTTCCGTTCCGATCTCCGCGCCAGCATCGAAGGGAGGCGTCCCCCGGGGGGCGTGCAGAATGATGATAAAGTATAAAATAATACACCGGGCATCGCGGGACGATGGGAGGAACACCCCGTTGGCCGGAGATCGGAGGGCCGAGAAATTAGCTATCGTTTGCAGATCACCCGCCACAGCGCTTCGAGTGATCGATGCGGCGCGAAGGGAGGGGGCATGTAAGTGTGTGGATGAAGCTGAGAAATTTGCACGATACCGATACCGCGGCGTTGAATGACTAACGGAAATCGCGGCCCGCTGCCGCTTTGAACGAGTTGAATGAGACGTCACGAGAGATACGATTAGGGCGTCACATCACAGGACTCCCATCGAGACCCTCGAGGACCCATAGCGCACCGCTGCGTTATGCCAATTTTTCCTCGCCGGTTGCCTTTGCTTCCACCTTCCACATCCCCCACCGCGGGCATATAATACACGGTCCCGTTTTCCAACCGTACGCCTTTTCTTTCCTCGCCGACGGGAATCGGATTGCGTAAGCGGCCGCCGTTGGCATCAAAAAGGTTGCTCTTCCAGTAGCGTCACGCGAATATGATGGCAAATCAGGATACTGTTATCGTAACAAAGTTCAAATTTATTACATAAAAATGGCGCAATTAGTGCTTCATTGACGGACAACAGCGGGAGTAAGGTGGACGGTGTTCGTTTCATTTCGAGGGGAGTTTTCCCGATGAAATGGTTGAATATGGTTTGCGATACTTTAAAGTAGGAGAATCATGTTTCGCAATTATGTGAATTGCGTATGAAGTGTATAATTATGATTATGAGAATTGTTGGAAAATGAAAGGGCATTGTTCAAACGAAACTATTACCATTTGAGATGCGAAACGAAAATAACGTGTAGCTTGATAACAATAAGTTACAAGGTATCAGTTATATCAAAATGGTCAAGTAGCTTATGAAACTCCTTTGAAAAAAAAATCTTAGCTTAATTATTTCGCAATGCTTTCAAACACAGGTCAGAGAATTAGATAAAGGGTTGATAGAAATTTGTCAGTTTCAAGAAAATACTTTCGTTTACTTTATAAATTTTTTTGCCATTCGCTGGATTTGCATACGAGCAATCAGAAAATATGAAAATAAGAACAACATGTGTTCAATAATAGCCACACTCTATGTAACACTTCGAAGATTCAACAAACAAACCGACTGATTGTCATGATTTTCTTTTCTACAAAAATGACATATTTTACACATGGAACACGAAAAACTCTATTTTTCTTGAAAAAAAAGTGTTAAAATCATATTGCAAATAACACTGTCGTGCCTTTGTGGTGTAAAAACATTTGTTTTAACGTTTTGTCATGCATTGAAGAAGAAGAAGACATGAATCGTGAAAAGGAAAATAATCAGAAACACAGCCAGACAAACAACAGACAGATTATGGAGAAGTTGATGTTGAATTTTCGTAGCGTACGGAAAAATCTCTCAATCTTGAACGAAAATCTTAATAATGTAATGTTGTTGTTTAGTAATGTTCCAAATAAAAAACCTTTGTGGTATAAAAAGATTTATTTTAATGTTTTGACATGCATTGAAGAAGAAGAAGAAGAAGAAGACATGGCTGGAAACAATTCTCAAGTTCCTTTCCCTTTTCTTGGCTATGCATTTTGCCTTTTCTTGTTTACTCTGTACATGATTGTTTAACAACACTCAATCAGTCTTAAATGGAAGCTGTATGTGCAAACATTAGCGAAAGCTTGTTTACCAGCACGGCCGCAAACAATTATTTACGTCGATGTAAAGTGTCTGTCAAATCTATTGTAACTGGCACTATCACGCAGTTTGTAGTCAGAAATTAACTCCTGCAGTAGCCCGCGATCGGCCTTATCATTGTGACCTCCATGGAAAAGGGCTGCGCAAAATAAAAGCAATGTGGTACCGAGAGGGAAGGGAAACATTGCCTCGACACACAACGCCACACTGTAGGTTACCTCCGGAAAAGGGTTTCCATTCCAGCGCTCTGGCAAACTGGCGCGATGTCGGAACTTTTCCTTTCAACTCGAACTCGGGGGTTGCACGACGCCGAGAAGCTACCGTCATGCAAGCCAGCGCAGCAGCGTCGTTTGCCACCATTCCGTCATCGCCGACCATCGCCGTCATCGTCATCATCCCGGGCCGACATTGTATAACAGCAAATGTCTGCTCCAGACATGCCATTGTGCAACATCTGGATCACGAACGAGACGAGTCCGGCCTGGCTCTCGCTGCTGCTGCTCCTCTCATGCTTCACGAGCATATGCCCCGGCGAAAGACGTCAATATGTTGCACCCTTGAATGCGCGCACTGGTGCCGGAGTCCCGCACGGTCGACCCCGTCTTGGTACTCCACCTGACCCTCGCCTGCAAGCGGGAAACTGTGGCGCCCGCGTTCCGTGCCATCGCGCGCGTCGGTGTGCTACTTTGTTGCCCGAACACCACTCCCGAAGGGCGGCCTTATTATGCTGGGTCGCGCTGGAGCAATTCCTAACCTCCCGCTCCCAGGTCCGATCAACGTCGATGTTGCACCTTCTCGGTCGGAACGAGATAAGTTAATTTCAACTTGCGCCCGGAACCCTCCTACGAAGCCACGCTCGAAGCCCGGATCATGGCCGTTGGGAAGCTTTAGTCAATGTTTAATTTTCATTTGCCATTTAAAGCCAACACACCGACAGCCCGCCACGCCAGGTGACAGGAATTGGAGATCAAGTGTTAAGTCGCCGGTAATCAATCGCGGTCGCGGCATCGTCGGGCGCTGCTGAAAAGGCCAAGGATTGCTCGGTGAAGAATTGGCAGCCTTGGGTTGACTTTGCGTTCCCATAATTAACACCGACGGCGGGTGCACGGTTCCCTTTTTTCCGCTTCTTTCGGAGGTTAATTTAAGAAATTTTCACTTCGTTACTGTTTCGTGCGGGGTTTTACCTTTCCTTTCCGTCCCTTGACAGCATGCACAAAACATATCACTCATGTTTGATACCCACAAACACAGTTTCAAACCGTGGAGGGATAGACAGAGAAGAGAGCGAAAAATGTTGAAGCGTTCTTATCAGATCGTAATTAGCATACATTGTTACACCGGATCAACCCAAGGTTCCAAGTGGTTCGAACCGTTCCATCCACTTTCGATCGATGTCGATGTTCACGGCTTTAAAGCGTTCCTCCCTTCAACTTATTGGTAGGATTTTCCTCCTCGCTCCCTACCCAGGCAAAGGCTCGTGCAGTGATGCAATCGTTGCATCCGGAGGGATGGTGGAAATAAAGCCTGGCTTAGAATTCAATTATCCGTGCAAGGGTGCCGAGAGTTTCGCAGTGAAAGTGGGTACAAATTTGGGAAAATTAAATCAAAACAGTCCCACGTTCTCGGGAAGGTTCCGAGGGGTCCGATGAGATGGGAGTTTCGCAACATATTGTGGAGAGATTAGTGTAATTGATCGGAATGTTTGATTGAGCGTTCGATTACGCCACTTTAATTGGTGGGGAATATTTTTAACGGCGCAATTACGCGAGGGTTAATCTAACCGAGAAGTTGTAAGATTCTTGATACAGTGTTTGATTATTGGAAAACGCAATTTATCCTTATGAAATGAAACCAATTCATATCGTAATATTTTGTTTTATATTACGACTCGAAAAAAAAATTAACATATGGCAGACTTTGGGAATGGTTTCAAACCAATCAAAATAAACAGAAAAGAACCCCAGCGTAGATTCCATGGCCAAGATCAAACAAATAATTTTTCCTTCCTTTCGCTCTTCCTGCCACGATGATGGGTGCAGCATTTTGTGAAGCGTCAGCCGGAAATCCAATTTCCACAATGCACCGGAAATGAGCAGCAGCAGCAGCAACAGCGCGTCTGGCGTGGTCCACGGAAAGGAAACCTCACCGATGGATGAATAAATATTTTGCCACCGCCCGCCGGTGCAGTTTTTGCCGCTGCCCAAATTGAAGAACGACCGGCCCATCGGGCCATCGTTTTGGCACAATGTAGGAATTAGTTCTGCCGCAAGATGTTATTGCCCTTCGCCGATTCGTTCCCCCTGGCCGGTCGGTTTACACAATAACAGTCTGGATGGTGGTGATGTTTGATCGAAGGGTCCGGTTCCACGTTTTCGGAACCCGCAAGGGAAAACGCGAAGATGTAGAAGATAGTTTCATCCGGTCCGGATCGTGATGGCCGCGGTATAGTGTATTACTATCCTCGGGTTTCTTCTCCAACGACACGTGACCTGAACGTGTGCATCTCGTTTATGCTCCTTTGCTTAATTGGTTATTAACTTCACTAAAGTGGACACACTGTTAGTGCTGAGTCGAGTGTTTTATGACATTTGGAGTTGTAAGTGTGGAAGTAGTCATTCATGTCATTTGCAGCCAAAATAATTCCCATACTTCCGCTCGTGTGTTAATGGCCGCAAGTTGATGAACTGTTAAAACATACGCCGGAAACAATAATCCCCTTGTGCTAAACTGTGTGTGAAAATCAATCAAAATAGGGGAGGAACAAAGGCACCTAAGAGAAGGTATACAACAATGTTTCCCTTTTTATGTTCTCGCTGGTCGAGAAGAAGGTCGTTCGGATCCGGAAAGGTATAATTGATTCGCATGAAGAGCGCGTACTTTAGCAAACCAACCAACCAATAATCCCTTCGCCAGAGTATCCGCGTTCTCGTATTTTCATGTTCGAGAGAAAGAAGAAAACAAAACGTAACAAAAATGGCCAATCAAATAAAACCGACGACCGTTGACAGCGGAGTTCCGAAGCCGGCAACAAACCGCGGAAAAAGTAATCGCAAACGTCAAAACACGTGCCATCTCAGGTCGGTTTGATTAAACACTTCTTTTCGCTGCCCGGTTCCTCGCCCTTTTCATACACAAATACACACACGCACAGACACATTTCGCCGGATGTGAGTTGCCGGGGCTTATTAAGTCTCCGGGCGTAAGTAATTCGGAAACGTGTCCATTCGCCCGTCGGACGGATTTATGTTTGCGAAGCACGACTGCAGCACGGACTGCCGTATGCTGAACAGGGACCGATGTGGACGGAAATCACCCAAACCCACCGCCCCATTCCCACCTCCCGCTCGCGTTTGCACCTCGATGGTTCTCTGTCAAAACAAAGTCATACACCATTAGGCTCGAGGAGCCAGTTCGGCCAGTGTCCAGCGGGCCGAAGTTCCGCCTCGGCTTAAGGCGAAGGCGAAGAGCCAACGGTCTTTTGCTGCGTTGGGAAGCTGTCTTGCAGATGACAACTGGTGCCCGGTGCAGCAGTTGCTCCTGCTGCTGTTGCATCCTGGCGCCCGGGTGTTGTTTCTGTCGCTAGAAGAGGTCAACACACACACAAACACACACCCCGGACAAACACGCACCACCGGGCGCGTTCGGCTTTTAGACGTGAAAGTGAAATCCCTGTCCAAGGAAAAAGGGCTTTCCGAGCCGGGCCTCTTTCGTAAGCCTACTTCCCGCAAATGGCCTGACAATGGTTTGTGTTTGTGCAGTGCTCGGAACAGGGCAAACAAAGCTGCGGCACTTTCATTCTTGATAGGAAGTGGATTCGGCCGCATTGGAGATTGATTGGTTTACACGACAACATTTGTTCAGATGCTTTCAGCTTAATATGTTGAGAGAAAAATAAACGGTAACATGTTTCAGGTGTTGCGTCCTACTTATAATATTTACGGTAAACAGTTTTGTTGCTGAGCTGACTTTTATAACACCAAGCTGTTGAAGGTTATGCTTTCATTATTTTCCCATTCGAGTGGAAAATAAAATTCACCTGAATGCAATAACATTTCACCCCTGTAGGTCAACGGTTATGAACGGGCTCTCAATTGAATGAAATTGTTCACAGGACTCGCCCGAACGCGGGAATAACTATAATCACCTGGGGTTGGTGGGGGACGCAGGGGAAGGGGGTCGAAAAATTGGGTCTACGGGAACAATACGATTGTGAAGAAAATAATCACCTCTTCTCCGCCCGCCCCGAGTGCTTTAAAGTCCTTTTATTTGTCTGCGTTCTCCTGGTCGATTCCTTTTGCTTCTTCCATCCAAAAAGTGGACACAGGTGAGCTGATGTTCGAAAAATTCACTGCGTTTCACTTTTTTCCTACCCCAAAAACCATAATTACACCCCGCAATGTTTCCCACAACCCGCGACCCAGGAGAGATTATGACGAATGCCAATAACGTGCCGAGCCGAACTCCGTTTATCTTTTATCAGCGCAACGCGATCAGCTACACTACACGAGGTTCGTATCTTATTTTTCGGGACCACATTACCGAACCACATACACGCACATAATTTGGTTGCACTCAATTGCACATCCTTTCACTTTCACTCCCTGCCCGGGCAGCCTTCTTGTCGGGAGTGGTACGACCTGTACAGAATATTTCCAACGGCACTTCTGCCCCTGTCAGGTCCTTCGGGTTTGATGGTGCTCTGCAATTTCACCCGTGTGGCCGTTATGTGATTTTTATGGTGCACTAAATTTATCGCACCATCCTGGTGTTTGGAAGGGCGGACGGAAAAGCGAGCTCACGCCGGCAGAGAATTGCCGAAAAATGCAGCTTCGGGCCGCATTCGATCATTAATCATCGACAGATGAAAACGTCGAAAGTATAAAAATACACACACGTCCGCGTACGTACGTTCGTTCGTAGGTTACGTAGTCGAGAAAAACGTCCTAACCGTGCCGTGGTTTACCACAAACTACCGCCATCGCGGGATCGGTTTATGGAAAGCCTTTTCCTGCTGTTCGGAGGGTATTTTTGTTCCCTTCTCATTTTTCGTTTTATTTTCGTTTCCGTTCTCACATTTGTTCCACGGCGTATGTACGTGTATGTGCCAAACCCACACCGTCCTAGAATGGTTCTCGGATACAACCAGCGGGAGGAGTGGAGCGCCACCACCGGCGAGGAGTGCAACACTGTATCGCACGCGTCCTTTATTTATGTTGATTATTATTCGTCTGCATCGTTCCTGCTCTTTTCCGAAGGGAAATGCGCCTCCGGCGCAATTAAAACGCACCATGCGCCACCGGAGTACGCACGAGAAGGAGTGGCGTTTTTCCGCCGACACAAAATTTCTCTTTCACTCTCTTCACCCTGGCCGGCCTGCCTGTCCCACTGGTTTCTCCCTTGCCCTTGACTTTCGTTCCTTTCCATAACACACACATGTGGTAGGGAACCCCAGGCCCATTCCGCGTTCCATCTGTCAACGTGGGCATGCGGGGTACAGGTATTGGTACACTTTTATGAGGCCTTTTTCCCCCTGCCCGCTCGCCACACATTGCCACCGGGACAATTTTTCCCCCGTGCGAGGTATTTATAGCTCGACTGCTCCAGCCGAATGACAACCCAGAACCTCCCGCGTGTGTGCGTTACCGGCATACTAATGCTCGAAAGTGCATGAACATGCTCGCGAACACGAACTGCATCCAGCTAACACGCACGAAGGCACCATGGCGCACCGTGGTTTAGAATGGCGAACGGTTGGCGCGATCGGACCATTGCGATATGCCGCCTTCTTGACAACGGAATCGTTCTCCGGTGTCCTCGCTTTCGACAGGAAATGATATTCTCCGTCTTTATGCATCGGCCAACCTCGACGGAGGAGCCTTGGAAGTCATCGGTTAAGGGATCACTTCTCGGAAACCCCTTGTAAAAACCCCCGGGGGAAGAGTTTGATGCACCGCAAGAGATAGCCGGGACACGCAGGTCGGTTCACCACCGCCAAGACGAAGGGGCGAAGAGCCGACCGGAGCGGAGATTATCGGTGGCAGATAAGTGCCGATGAGTCGAAGAGGTTGCACCGAGGTTGCGAGAGGGAAAAATTGTTTTGTTCCTGTCCCTTGGCTTCTCCTACCGTCTCGCTGACAAAGGGGCAGCTACGGGAAAGGAAAGGATGGGACTCGTTGGGTTCGAGAGGATTAATGGTTGATGTCGGTTTGATGGATGTACGGATGGGAAATTAATCAACTGTGGTCGATGGGATTTTCGTCATGTGTGCCTTGGTGGTGGTATTGGAAAAAATAGGCTCCGGCAAGTGAAGATAGAGACATGAAGCCGTTGAAGGTCCGTTGAAAAGTCGACACACTTGTGAGTGATATTCTAACCCACGGGGTAAACGCCAACAATGATTTGTTTCCATAAGCGGTTGCATCAATATGGGATGAACAGATAAAAATGGTTAAATTAGTTTTAGAAATAATTTTTGTGTTTTAAATATCAACGATTTCATTGTTTTCGACTGCGTAAGAAAAGTTCGCAAGTACATTTACCGAATACTACAAAACATTCGATTTCGCAAAGTATTTGATTTCGCATATTCTAAAAGCATTGTACCTACGGGCAATCATATAAAGAATATGTTTTTAAAAAATATGTTTATGTATGAAAGCAAAAATTGAAGAGTTCAAAAACTTTGTCGGATAACTTACAGCTTCGTCGCAAACTGGATCGATGAAAATATATTATATCGAATCTAGCCTAACTTTTGCATTTTTACATCTAACCTTTCGCCGTTTGCATGTGTTTGCTTCGACATTTGCATTAACCCATATGCCATTGATTCCAAAACTAAATAAAATTTGTTATTTATACCAAGATTGTTTTTCTGGTTATTGAAAAGAAACGATTTGTTCGAAATCAGCTCACCACGCTCTGTGAGAAAGCATGCTGCTGTAACTGTTTTTATTTATAATGTAAACAAACAAACCAATATATGACGATAGAAAATCACAATTAATTAAAAAGTATGTAGTTTCCAGAAGTAATATAACCTGTATAAGTAATTAACTTATTCTCATGCCTAAGAAACATTTGTGCAAAGGTTGATTAAAAATGATTCAGCAGTTTATGAGGAATTTTAAAACTAAAAACGTGATACAAGAATTTTATGTATATAGATATGGGCAGTTTTTGATAACTTCGGCTTTGATGATACGATTTATTATTTTACATCGATTTACGTCGTTCGATATTTACAACAAAAGAGTAGATTAGAAATTAGAACACAAATTAAAACATTAATATGAATAACAGCTTTAATACCACCAGGTAACAATAATAATTCTAGAAAATAGTCAAAAAAATTACCATTAAATATGTAAAGAAAAATTTAACCTTATTTCATCATGTCATTGATATTCGTTTAGAAATAAAAAAACGTGTTTGTAGCATCTAAACCATCTCATTTAAAAAGAAAAAAAATACTGCTAGTGCTCCGCCTACCCCACACTCTCACCGTCGTTCACATCGCAAAGATTTCAATTAACCTGGTGAAATATCTATTCATAATTTATCGCCCTCCGATAACAGGTATTTTTGCGCCGCTCCATTCCCGGTAGTCCGTTAGCCTGCGATCGGAAGATGCAACTCCAACAAGATCCGCACTGCACCATTATGTGCGTAATGCACGTCAAAAGTGTTCATCGATCCTAGCAACGTACGTAACATGGTGTCTGTCTGTACGCCACCGATGTACGGTAGACGAGAAGGTGGATCGTTAATCGGTAGGTGTTTTATTTTCACCAAGCCCTCCTCTTCCCACCTGCCGGACCCAAGACGGCGGCAAGACGACGGGACACCGTTCACACGTGCGCGGAGTTTCAATCTGACAATTTATCGTGAGATAACGTGAAATTAAAACGAAGAATTAAACGATCGAACGGATCCATTGGACGCGTCTTAGGCCAGGAGGAATAAAGCCGCCTTTCGTCCTCGGGAGAAGGGGACAGAAGATTGCCGAGGCAAAGGTAAAGAAAAAGAAAAACAGCACCCCTTCGAGTACCCGTGGAACGTGTTCTACAGGCTGTAGTAGGAAATGCACCTGGAATGGGGCACGGCCCTCCACAGTGGACCGCCTCGGCCGGTCGGGACTCGCGGGAAGACGGAAAAAGGTTAATAATTCAATTAATAATCATAATTAAAATAATCAATTTTAATGAATTATTGTTGTAAATTAAACCTTACAAGAGATCGGCGATCTCGTGCCGCATGCTTTGCGGAGCCGGGCCAAACATGTGCCGAGCTCCGGAAAGGATTTGCATACACGAGAGGCGGAGAGGAGCGTGAAAGCTTGTGTGAAAATTCTTCGCTTCGCCGAAGAAAGGAAAGCTGTGCAGTTGAGGTCCTGTTCTTTTACAATCTCATCCATTCTAGAATGATCGTTATTAATCTTCGATTATAATTGAGGGAAAGTTTGGTTTCTTTGCCCGATTAACCCGAAACCGGATGTGAGACTTTACCTTTACAAAACGTGGGATGGAATTTAACCCATTTAAAAGGAACCGTAATAAAAATGTAATTCTTGTGTGAAATCATTTTTAAAAGTTCTTTAAAACACCCTTTCAGAGGTTTGATTTTGGTCCCTCTTAAAACTAACAATCAAACGTAAAAGCAGTTGGTTAAGGCTCGAATCCTCCCCTACTCGGTAGCTCTAATCAACCGTGACGGCCAGCTTCCGAGGTTCTGCTCCCTTCCCACACCATTCGAGTTTGATAATGTTTATGGGTTTGTTTGTTTTATGTACTACGGAACCGCCGAAATGCATCCAACCTCAAATGCCAGTGGGCCTCATCGGTGCGGAATGGAACATTGATTGTGGTTCTGTTTTTCTTATTGTTGCTTGGTTTATGTTGGTTGTTGTTGCTGCTGTTATGCCCTGCCCCTTTTCCCCGGATGCGATCAACAAGCTGGTTGACTTTCTCCGATAGTGTGTGATGTGATGTTTGCTGGATGTTGCTCTCGCCATCGAAAATGTCCCCTCGCGGTCGTAATTCTAATCATCGGTTACCAAAAAAAAAACCGCACCCGAAAAGGCGGACGAGAACGACACATCTGTTTCGATTTTGGGACGGTTCACCAATTTCACGTTTGCTTTGATTGGATGGCAGAAGGGCGGGACAGGGCAAAAAAAGGAACATGTTGTAGAAATAACATTGCCCGATGCTGGGCCCGCTTTCAAAATCAACTGTTGATACGGCTCGGTGCACCGAGTCGGCATGGCACCGGAGAAAAGCCCCCCGATGTGTGTCAGCATAAAACCGTGTCGCTATGCCGCGATGCGCTACATAGCCGTGTGCCCGAAAAATAAAAATAACCCAAACCGAACCGGCTCTCCGAGCGGGTTTTTGCGCGGTCTCGAAAATTTGCACATGTCTCATGCGCCGACGAGGTCGTTAAAAAGTAGCTCAAAGTCAATGTTAATGAAGGGTTTGTGCTGGCAAACTGTCACTTCTGCTTCTGCTGTTCGTCTTCTTCCGCAAGGCAAGGCGTTGCGCTTGCGGCGTTTGCTTCACCGTTCTGCGCCATAAACCTGAATCGCCAGACTCTGCCGACTTTTGCGGGTGTTTGATAAGAAAGAACGAACGAAACGGCACCGGGCACCCGGGGGAGTCATCAACGGAAATCGCGTCGCCAACCCAAACCCAAGCACCAAACCACCACCACTTTCCCTCGCGCCCTGGGCTCGGGAAAAATCTGGGCAATTAGTTTCGGCAAATAATTTTCCGAAAATAAATAAACAATCCCCCAACGAGCGCGGCGCGCGGCACCGATGCTGAACGGCTTGATGAAATGTTATGGCTGCGAGGCTTCTTTCCGGTGCCGGCGGTTGGCATTTGTTTTCTGCCCTTCCACCCGCCGATCCGCTGTTGGTCTGGTGCGAAATGTGCCGAGTCCTTGCTCTTTTGGATGGTGTTTTTCCTGCACCATGCGGCTGGGTTGTTTCTTTTTTACTTTGTTGCAATTTCATCGCCCTCCCTTTATTTATGACATGGATTTTCTTCGCCTCACTCACGGCAAACAACAAGCAGTAATTCGGGAAACGGTTGGGTGGTGTCCACTACCGCGACGAATTTTGCTATCGACACTTATCGTATTTAATCAATTTTGTGCAGAGTGCGCCCTACGGAGATTGGTTCAGAAGTGAGCAGAAAAATGGATGAACGAAAAAAACAACATATCCACCTCGCAAATGTACCTTTTGTTCACGGGCCGATCGCTAAAATAAAACGGATACGAAAGAATCAGCAAGGGAACATTATAGGTTCAGCCCATGACTGCAATAATATGTTTTATTTTATTGCTTTTCTTCTACACACAAAGAAAAACTACATGATGACATCGGCGGATGACAGTTCCGAGGGAGTGTTATGCTATCGGTGAACAATGTTTTCATTCGTGGGACTCTGAAACGTTCGAATCCATCTGTTGGCACAAAAGTATGTTGTCGTAAAATTACCACAGCATATCCGTTTCGCACTCCCACGGTGACGTTGCGCTATTGCGTATATGCATGGAACGCCTTTCGGAGCCCTAAAAATTGCAGGTGTGGCACGGCAATTCTACACCGGACCAGATTCCCATTTTTATGCAATGGAGGTAAAGTAACTTTGATGCCTGAAGGCAATGAGCTAAGGATGACATAAAGGCTGAAGATTGTAGATATTTAATGTTTAGCCTGAAGGTGAATTTCTAAATGGTGGTAGACTGTAGAAGGATGGATGAAGCATATTGGTGGTGAAAAATGGTTCCGGGTCTAGTTTGGTAATCGGTTTGTGATGAATGATACCGTTCGGTACTACGGAAACCATGTTGCACTAATGGGATACTCGATTGGGTATCGATAATTTTAGGCAACGTTTTTGAGCAAGCTTCGTACCAAAGTCCGAGGCAAACAAATCGATTCCATTGATTTTGCACATGTCGATCGTTATGTCGAACGATAAAACAAGACACCGCTTCGCGGGTGGCCAAGGACAAGATGCAACAAAAAAAAAAAAATAGCAAAAAGCCACCGGTAGCTTCTGGAGCGACAGGCAAGCAGCGCTTAATCGACACCAATTTAACGGGAGCCAATTAAACTGTTTGTCCTTTTCGATAGTTTCTTGTGCTATTTCAAGGAGACATATGATGGACCACCCAGCAGCAGCAGGGGAGGATACGGTCGACGGGTTTGCTTATCACGCTTCGCGAGACCGTAAAGAGTGATAAAATGTTTACGACGGTCATATTTCCTCGTCAAAAAGGCTCAATTTAGATCCGAATCGTTGCCGTGGACTCATTAATTACGGTCAGAGTAAATGAGTCCGCGGGGGAAACGTAATGGGAATGAAAAATGTAAAAAGGATGACGATATACGGAGCGGGAGAGCGAACGAGCTTTAAACCATGTGGGGAAGGAAATGGGCAGGATGGGAAAAATCAGGTCACCTCAGATCCGGCGAATTCTCCGAATTCCCCAGTGTCACTGGCACTTCGGCGGCCCGGGACCGGTCTGTGACCCGGTTGTGCCATCAATTACGCATAAGCTTCGGACAAAAATCAGCGTCCGATCTAGCGTTTTCAGCGCGAGGAGAACGCTGTCCCAAGTCACCCGGCCGAGCCGTGCAAGCGACGAACCCCCCTTTGCGATCTGGCAGAACCTGTTTCCCCGGTCTCTCCACACACCAAGCCGAGAGAGCGGGAACCGGAGAGACCTTAAAGTGTATGTTATCAAGTCCAGTTAACAAGATAGCTGTCACAGCGATAGCGATCTACCAGCAGCCACCCTGTCGATCCGGCGAGAAGATGGTGGAGTGGTTCCGAAACGATGTCTTCATAGTTCCTGGCTACCGATCTCGGTAGCGGGGCGGCGACGGGGGGAAATGGAAGAAAGCTTTCGAAGAGAGGGAACCTGTCCCACACCGCACACCGCGGTTTATTACAAATCAGTGCCGTTTAATATCATTCCGCTGGCCTTCCGAGCGGGCAAAGACACAGACTAAATTAAGCAGGAAAAGTGTGGCAACGGAACTTACGCCCGAATGCGGGGAAACTGAACGGAACAGAACAGCCACAACCCTACCTTAAACAAACCGTTAGCATGCCAAAAGTATGTAGCATCGATCGGGGGGAGAAACGTGACGTCCAAAATTTTCACCAACCAAGCAGTGTCCCAGCACTTCCGAGATGAATGATGGACATGTCAGGAGCGAATGCATACTTAAGCTGCTCGGAACTATATTTTTCATAGTTGTCACTTTTGAACTGCATCATTCATTTGGAACTTGTCAGCCGGTTGACAGCTGACACCTTTCGGGTAGGCGCCATGAACATTCGACACATTCGGGGCGTGTTTACATGCGCTCGTTCTGGGGCAGCCAAATCGTCAAGCCAAGCAACATGCATTAAACGATGAATTTAAATCGTGAGAAAATGTCACATTTTGGCATGTTCAAAAGAATATTCAAATTTACCGAAAAGTGATAATCCTTTATCCTGTCGTCGTAAACGGCTGTTTGTATCATGGCTTTATTGTAACGTGTGAGAAGAATAACAAGTCAATCGGGTTGATAGGAAAGGACAACAATTCCTTATCAAAATATTATAAAACATTGAAAGATCAGTTTTGCCAGCTGCCCACGTCCGGCAGATGTGCGGGCAATTTACATTCTATCTAGACAAAACAAAAAAACAAGAAATAAGCAAATAAATCATGCTTTCCGAAGTGACATTGAATGCGGAACCAATTTATAGATGCCTCGCCATACGTGCGTAACGTACGAATCGCGACGCCGTTTTGTTTTTTCTTCGCTCGCCGCACGTAAAGCGCGTTTCCTGCCGGATTAAAATTCGTCGTTTCATCATGCGCAACATGCGAACGCAGATAGTGGGCATATAATGCCGTTCGCTAATCCCGCGCGTTATAATGTTGCTACTAAAACCGTCGTTTGCATACCGCGCGACGTTTGTTACCATCTGCCGCTTCGAGCGGACGCGGTGCTGGTTTTACCAGCGGTTCGGAAATCCGCGAGCTCTCCCGGGCGACACACAATCAAGCGATAAATCCAATCACCACAATAAACATTTCGTCACTCTTTAAATCACGCCGTTTGTGGTCAAATGAATGCGGCGACGCGAACCGATCCGACCGCTCCGGTGCACATTCGCTGCCGAACGCGATCTTTTCTGCCCCTTTGGAAGCCACCGTCGATGGGATGGAGCGTTTTATTTCGCGATTCTCTCTTTCTCTCTGTCTTTTTCTTATTCCTCGGCCTCGGCGCCGATCAAGTGCGTCTTCCGGTGTGCCGGCAAACGTGTGGAGCTAACCGGTTGTGGTTAATAAACTCCCGGATCGAATCAAATTTTCATACAATCGGACAAACAAATGAAAAGCCAATCAATTTCGTGCACCTTGTTTGGCGAAAGGGGCAAAATCATGCTGCCTGTCAGCGAGCGATCCGAGCCGGTGGGTTTGTGCAAAAGGGACACTTTTCCAGCGTGTCACACCAGAATTCCCGCGCACTCAACCGAACCGGTGGACGGTGAAAGATCGATCGATCGTCGATCGATGGCTCGACGGCTCGGCCGCTTGTGGGTGGTGTGCGATCGGGAGAGGGTGCCGCCTGCTGGGTGGGTGGGCGTACTGATGCTGCGTGCGAGGGCCCCGGTGTGGGCTATTGATCGAAAGCAACATTTACCGTCCATTAGCGGACATCGAAGCGCGCTGCTGTCGTTTTGCATACGACGACCGGACCCGGCTGGCATCGGGGACGCCAAGAAAAAACCGGATGGATACCGCGAGCAGCGCGAAAAAGAATTATGGTTTTCGAATGCAGCGAAATGTCGATGGCTTTGGCCGATTCGGCTACCAGGCGCGCGCTTCTGCGTGCCGGCGGTCGATTGGAATGTTCGTGCCGAAGAGGTAATGTTGTGAATGTAGCTTGTTTTATGATTGCAAAGCTACATCTTCGCGAAGCCGTGCGAACGGCGCGCTTTTAGCCGAAGTGGAAAAAGAAACACAACATTTATCGAAAACATTTATCAATTAGACATTGCTCACGATAAACAAAACATATGCGATCCGGTAACAGGAAGGTATAGGTTCAGTGAACAATTTTTGTCAACCAAGGAAACTTTTACCCTACCGCAAAAAAAAAAACATTTTGCTTAAGCCGGATTTACACGGAGCACATTATCATACGGATGTATTTGTTTTTCGTCGCGCTCCCAGGCTTAAACATGATTTTTTATCTGTTGTGTCTTGTGCATCTGAACTAGTCAATTCCATCGAAATCGATCGGCTTCACTGCCACCAATGTTGGAATCAATTAGTGTGCTTTCCATAGTTTCTCTCCAGCAAAAGTGAGTTTTTCCTTGGTTCACATCAGTAAACAAAAAATGCTGCGTAAAGTTTTCGAGAGACCGTGCTGTAGCACCATGTACACAACGAACATTCAGGTCACTATATATAGTTTGTTGATAAAAGACGGAAATGTAGTAAGTTTTGTACCATGCTTGGAAGCCATGTTGAATAGACTTTTGAGATAATTTTATTATTTTGTTGCAATATGAATGTCTTGCTTAAAATAACGAAACAAAATCTATACCATTTCCAAACCAAAAATTATACTTGTCAAAGAAAATAAAAAGAACTACCACAACGTTAAACAAATTAACCACAAACATTTTCTTAAGCCTAAAAGTTCGATTGTATCTCTGTTCTCTTCTTTTGCTGCTGTTACTTATCGTTTTTACGACTTGTCCAGGTCATTGGAGAACGATCGAGTATTTTTCACACTTAAATTAACTTCTTTATTATCTTTTCAATACCACTGATCCTCTGGCATGCACATACCACAAACAAATTGTTTGCTGGCACCTCCTGTGCAACAGCCCACGCAAACGAGGCTTTCAATGCAATCTTGGACTTGGCGATATGATATACCGCTTTCTCTCGCTATCACCTGTCGTTTTCTCACCTTTTTATCTTTGCATTGAACTGTCATGTACCGCTCTTTAGACCCAACGTTCCGTAAGGATCAACCATTTAGTACGGATGCTATCTCGGTCGTTTAGTACATCATTTTATCATATACAGCTTTTGAGTAATACCTTTCCATTTACGCTGGATTATGGAGTGTGTAATGTAATGAAAGTATCTAAATTGCACATTATCTCACTTATTTATTAAGAAAACCAAAGAAGCTTTTCATGACATTGAGGAAAGAAAACGAGAAATACAACAGTGTAACTACGTAGCAAGCGGTGGCGTTGGTTCGAGAAACCAGTACCTGATGTGTTTATGACTTTATGGTGAAAAAATTGAAAATAAATGCTGCAGAAAACTAACCGGAAATGCTACAAAATAGAACGCATATGTAACTGTTATCATGTAACAAGTCACCACCTTTTCCAACCCCCGTACGCTTCACAGGAAGAGAGGGACACGCTCGTACTAATGAAAAATTAATTCCCATTAATTGCATTATAATTACGATCGCCCCGTTGCATTCCGCGGTGCAGATGAATCAGTGTGCAGTGCGCAAACTCATTACCTCATCCCGATCGGCTCGATGACATTCCGGGCGCTTTGATGGTGAGCCGATACGATCACTAAATTAGCAGGTGCCCGGGCTGGAGATGCACCTCCGAGAATGTGGCGGCGACAACTTGCATTAAAAGCAGCGTACGCTCCGATGCAAAACCTCCGAGGCTCCGAGCGCTGAGGTAAAGAACGGGGTCGGCATGAGCTTGAGATGATCGAGTGGAAAACCGACCTAATCGGAACTGATCCGTGTCCGATCTGAGCGGCTTAATAGATCTTAATTAGATTACACGGGGGGAAAAAGAGCGCCAAAGGGAGGATCAAAAGAGGAAATTAAAAACAATCCGTGTCGAGCAGAAGATGCATTTGTTGTTTTTTTTCTTCCATTTCCGTTACCATTTGCAAAACGTGTTTGTCGTACACATCATGTTAGCGTACTGCAAAAGCTTTGAAAGCCAGATCAACTTGAGTGTGTGTGAGAGAGAGAGAGAGGGAGGCAGGTGCTCAAGTGTCAATGATGAAATCTAATCGTGAAGAGCATCATCATTAGACGATGACCCGGCAGAAGGGAGAAACAGTCGGAGGTGGTGTCGAAGTGCAATGGCTTGGTCGAGACCTTGCTTCGAGGCGGCGGGACGATGCATAATGTTTTCCTATCGCCCCGTAATGTCTCTATAAACAAGCTAAACTCCGCTCATCAGCTTTGTTAAATTAATAGCCCCCTTTTCCCGATCTTAACAGCCTGTGTGGGCTGTGGCATCGCGCGGAGGTGGTTCGGATTGGGTGTTGGTCCTTCAGTCATGTGTCCGTGTGTGTGTTTGTGTTTGTGTGCCGATTTGAGGGTGCCCGAGTGCGGCTTGCGTGCAGTCCATCGTGCGGTAGGGCCTCTGACTTATGGATTCCTCTTTTATGGTGTCGTAAAGCGTATGCAAATCATGCAGTAATAGGCAAAACTGGCCACCGTCACCGTCGACACCCGTTAGTCACCCGCGCGAAAGGTTGGACACTCGCCGGAGGTTGCAGCGGTTCCGGACTCGCATGTAGGTGAGGCTAACAAATTTGATGACCAGGGGGAAATCGGTTTAGAAATTTTCGAAATATTTATGATGCTTTTATTGAATTCATTCCATCGTCACGGTGTGACGGCGACAACCAGCCATCTGCCGGCCTACAACTGGCAGGCGAGTGCAATTTGATCCATTTACAAACAGACGCGTACGATCGTAAACAGATCGTGTGAGAAGATAAATAATGCGGATCGTTCAAGGGACCGGGATGCGCGGGGGGACACAAAGCGCTCGTTCCCAAACGGGGATCAAATTCAATCCAGTATCGCAGCAGCAATGTGCCGTCGCATGATATCTTTGTTCGTTGTGATTACATGAGGGCGCAGTTTGGGTATAAATGGTTAACATTACATTCTGCCAGCAGATCGCTATCAACACAGTGCTGTTTCCCAAGCGCATGGTTATGAATATCTTTGAAAATAGGATTAACAAAATAAATTATGAGAAAATTGACAATCTTTCACATGCCTCATTTACAGATCTTGTTATGTTACGCAACTGAAATGGGGGTTACTAGGACACCAGTTCGTATCGAAATATTTAAACGTTATTAATAACATAAAAAATCTTTACTTTTATAAATCTCAGTTTCAAAGTCCCGTGATGAGATGAGGCAATAAACCCTACATTTTTTGCAGTGCACGTGAAGCATGCCTTTTTACAATCTGACTCTAAGTGGAAACGGGACTCGAACACGGGTTTACCAAGAGCGAAGCCGTAGTCTTGCCGAGGAACCATAGCACAAGTTAGAAATGGTGAGGAAATATCGCTACTTGAATGGCAAACGTAGATTTTGAAGAAAAATTTTATTTCGTACCATAAAAGATTTTCCCAATCGGGACTCGAACACCAAACCTCTGATGCAATGCTCGAGCACCACTACCAGTACACCAGTTGTACGAGTGGTTAGCATAGAGAAAATACGGGTATATATGGCTATGTGAATAAATTGAACTACCAAGCTTTTAAATTAATAATGGTTATGATAATTTGAAATCTATGTATCAAAATATGATCGGATTTGAAAAAGTACATTAAATATCTAAAAAAAATCATGAAAAAAAATTTTACAGCCGTTAACAACAAAGTTTTTCCTAGCCTAGATTTGAACTCCGATCCTCCGGAACAACACCCATGCACTATTATCGGATTTGAAAAATTACATTAATTATCTAAAAAAAATCATGAAAAAATATTTCCCAATCGTCAACAAAAAAGTTTTTCTCAGCCTAGATTCGAACTCCGATCCTCCGGAACAACACCCATGCACTTAGCCCCCTAGACTATTGATGAAAGAAAATTCTCGCGTGATATCACAGCTACTAATATGAATGTAGGCAAACTGAATGTAGCATAGAAAATGAACCAAGAATAAAAACTTCAGTCACATTTTTCCTCCCCGAGCTTCGCCGGGGCTTCGAGCTAGTAGTTTTATAAACAGGATGTTTAAGGTAATTTTGACAGTTACGGTTTGGTTCAAGCGATACATCAATCGAAAGCTAACGTTGTATACTAACAGGTGAAATTTTTTGAAGTGCCGCAAAAATGGATAACCCGCCCGAATTGTGGAAACGAATAAAGAGCTACGCGCCGGAAAGCAGAACTGGGACATCATAGCAGTGCTATGTGAACTCTGTTAAAACCATCCGGAGCAAGATGGAAGCATGCAACGGTGATTACTAGGTAGTAGCAAGAAGAAGCAAACTTGACGACAAGAACCATTATTTTCCGTAGGTGACTGCCAAATTAACCTTAAACGCCATGTATATGTAATTTACAATTTTTTGTTCAATTCGAGCGGACTTTATAACTCTTTTGTTACTAAAATATCAGGAAAGATAAGAAATTCACGCAGAGATTGCACACAGAGATAAGAACTCCACACAAAACCCGAAGATGATTAGAATGCTAAGAGCGAGTGCGTGAGTCAAATAATATCTAGAAACCAAAATAGATAGGAAATTTGAAATCAAGAGGCAAAATCAGATGAGTACGGGACAATAACTGTTGAGTTAGAGACAAAGTCAGATGCGAAGCAGAGATAGGTGACAGCGATTATAAGTGAAAGAGTTACTTTTCGCCTGAATTCCAAACGAACAAAGTAGTAAAGTAAATTGTTGAATTGGCTCAGAGATGTAAATCTCATATTGGGTTCCGTTTAAAATCAAAATTGATCATGAGGAACCAAATTTTAGTAGCGTTTAGTAATTATTTTTCTTAGAAATCAGCTACCTTGTAGCTGCTTTACTTGTTCATCCCTTGCAAAGATTCTAATCCTTGTTTGCGATTCATGTTTTCTCTGTTCCGTCTAATCATATTTTGGGTATTTAAGATCATAAAAGAGCTACTAAAATATTCCAATCATCTTAACGATTATTTAGTCAGAGTTAAACTACTTTAAAGAGTTAGTACTCCCAGTAAAACCATAAAGACGCGTCTTGTTTTTGTCAATAGCCATGTTTGATTCGTGTGTGACACAATACAACTCATGAAACGATGCTTAAACTACGAGCTTGGCATGCTCCATTGCACTACAGGGTAGTTTATACAACCGGTCCAAAACCCACGGAGGTGACCGAGTGCCCGAGCGAAGGAACGGCACAGGCAATACGCCATCGCCACACCGAAAACGTGATCATTCGTCAATGGATCGCGTCAATAGTGCTGCTGCTGGTTCCTGCTTTCCACGGGGTCCTTTTCAGGCCAAGCTGCGGCAAACAGCTTCCAAACGGAGCGTAACGGCGTCGTAACGGTACCGAGCCATCGATTTAAGCTTTTTAATAAGCCCGCAGGATAATTGTCAATAAATAATTAAAATTCACTCGACACTCGAGGCCACACCGGGTGTGTGAGTGTGCGTTAACCGGCATGCGCCTCTTCCTGTCATCGCTGGTTTGCCGCGGGGATGGTGTTTTTCGCCTGCCGGTCCTTGGACGCGTCGTGCGCGGAACTGCAAAATGTGCCAACAACGCCCGATCGAAACGTGCTTTCGCACACCTCCTCCCGAGCAGCGTGACCAGCGAAAGCGGCTGCCACGTCCACCCGCGAGGACCCACCGCTGGCGGGCAGGGTTTGGAGAAGGCTGAACATTTTTGAAGGATGATTAATTTGTACCTAATGCCAATTGCCGAACGGGGGGGCGAAGGGAGGTCCGACGTTGGGAGCGTTGCGTTTGTAACTGAGAAGCGCCACGCCGGCACTCGAGACGACGGCTTGGGACTTACTCCATTTCTAAGGCATTTTTTTTTGCAAATTGCTTCCCGTTGGGAGACCAATTTCAATTTTCAACTGCAAGCAGATCGTGTCCGCACGGCGAACCGACTTCCGCGTACCGATTGTTAATTGCGAGTGAGAGTGTTTGGAAGGAATTGTAAATGCAAATTATGCGAGGCATATTTCTTTACAGAAGTTTACAATGCAGAAACGATTCGCTCCTTTGATGCTGATATTTATTTATCGCCTTGCTTCGATATTTTTAGCGTTGCTTGAGTTTTTCTTACTTAACGGCATGCTTCACTTAAAGGTGAAATAACAAATATCCCAGTGTGAGCAACAAAGTTGTACATCCAAATCAAGTTTACGTAACCACGTGATTTACCCGTTTCGAATCGGATCGAACCGATCCCAGAATTGTTACAAATTTTCTTTGATGCGATCGATCCGGTTCCGTGTCGCATTCGGCAAATGATATGCACTTCGGTCAATTGGAAACGATATCCGAAGATTTGTTTAAAAAACAACAGAAAAAAACATATAAAAACCTCACGGAGAGCAAAATGAAACAATTATCTTTCCCTACCCATCAACAATCCGAATGTTCAATGGGTGGTTGTTTGGAAAGTGAATGTGTATGTCTAAACACGACGAACATGAAAAATGTCTCTCGTCGACGCTGTTCGATCGGTCACCCTCCCCCCCTAAAGCCTACATATTCCATCGCTTGAGACGCGACCTGCTCGTTCGAGCCACTAGCACGCTGTGGGACCTCTGCTACGATCGCTTTCCGTTGGTCCTTTCTCGGGATGGTTGTCGGGATTTTCATTTCTGTTTTTCACTCTCGGTTGAGGATGCATGCAAATTGAGTGCCGTGGCCGCAAAGGGCCTTGGGAAGGTGATGAACACTACACAAGTGATAAAAATCTATCAGCCGTCCACCAGGCAGAAAACATGTTTTAGGTTTCTGAGCAACAAAGCTCTGTGTTAGTGAACCAGACATAAATCGGGCAGAAATTGCAAGGGTTCGGACAAGCACATAAATGCTTCATTACTTTGCGAAGACATGGTCTCTGCTCTTGGCAGAGCGACGAACGATGTAGAGGGTGTGCTGTGTTTCTTGTTCAATGTGGAAAGAATAAAGTATTCAATAACGATCCTAAATCAGGTGAGTTAGAATTCTTTTGTCTTATTTTTAAACAATATTTTATGGTTTTATAGATTTCTTCACAGCTTGGTTTTCAGTTTAAGCTTTCAATAACCAAGTAGAAAATTTGGAAAGAATAAAGTATTCAATAACGATCCTCAATCAGGCGAGTTAGAATTCTTTGTCTTATTTTTAGACAATATTTTATGGTTTTATAGATTTCTTCACAGCTTGGTTTTCAGTTTAAGCTTTCAATAACCAAGTAGAAAATTTACAACTTCATAAAAGCGATTATTTTTTATCTGAAATACTATAAACAGCATGGACGTTAAAACCATCAAATAAAGATCAATCAAGATCAAAACAATATTTTCCTCATAATCATGCTTTATCAGGTTCAAATAATTCCATAAACAGCATATCCGAGGGCTACGATACGCGATTACTCGCTTGAGCAGCAGGAAACCCCCTGCCGAAAGATTAATTTATGTAACATTGCTTGGTCTACGCATTGCTGTATTATCTCTCCGACTTGGACGATTCGCACAGAATGGCGTAATAACAAACGGCGCAGGGCGCTCGCTATCCCGGCGCTTCTTTTCCGTGCCTCGCGGCCATTGAAGGTCGACGTGGGTAATTAATTGAATTAACTGTTTATAAATTTCGTCCCTCAATGTATCATTGTTCCAGCAATGGGGCAACCTTTTTTGAGCTACGCTGAGTCTCTTGATGCAACTCGCTCGGTACTGGAGTGTTTCGTTTTTCACGCCGGTTACGGTGCCCGTTCCGTCGATGGCTAACAAAAGTGAAACCGCCTGAATGTCCGCCGGTGCCGTCCGGTGCGCCGTCTTCCAGCAATAACGTAATCCCCCGCGTGCGGAAGATTACCGAGATTTCGTCGCTCGAGGCCACAGCTGACCACGGTGAGCTCACGGTCCGGGGACCAGGCTTCGGCATCGTTTATCGACCGATTCGGCCGACCGAATCGGTTTCCCAAGCCGCCCGGGCTGCACTTCCTGCCCGCGACGACCGGTGACCAAACAACAGCGGTTCGTTTATTATTAATGAATCGATCGGGTACACTCTTTATCGGCAATTTCTCCAATTTTGCGTCCCGTCCGCGCGTACTCGCAAGCACAAGCCGGGGGTTTTCCCAGAGCCGGCCAGCGCCAAAAAGGCTGTGGTTGTTTGCGTTAGGTGACCGAGCAGCCCCGAAGCACACCGGCCAGTAACCGATGAGCGGGAGGCTTAGTACTTCCGTTCCCGTAAGCTGGCAAGGTGAGGGTATCGAACGGAGGCAGGAAAGTGTACACCCAGGGGGACGGGAAAGCCACGGGTGGGTTGTTGGATCTCCCCATGGGAATGCAAACTTGGCCACACCGCGCACCATTATTGTCGAACAACTTTTTCGCTGCCAGGCCAAGCTTAATCTAAAATGCATAAAAGTGGTTTAGGGGTTTGCTTTTCCGATCAACGAGAAATTGGTTTATAGAATCGAAGTTCGTTGCCAAGTCAAGCGCAGAAGAGAGCGCAGACAAAGCCAGATCTTGATGGCGCCTCCTTTAATATCATGCCATCATGAACATTGCAGTTTAAGAAGAAACTGTTAAATAGTTTGAAATAAATCCGAATAATATTTCATAAGAATCGAGTATAATTTAAGAATGTTTTATGCTTGTCAAAGATTGGAAATTATATGATAAAGTTATATTTTTATTATCTTTATTTTATTATAAGATTGAAAATTATTATTTTTCAAAATGTGAAATCAGATCTGTGCCTGAGAATGTGGGTCATAATGACATTTTCCGGGCATATTTTTCTGCACGAAAAACTTCTGCTTGTTAACAGGACCAACTTCTTCCCATTATCTAACCACTTTGCACAATTCTCCTCGTCAATCGTACCAATCACATGAGTGTGTCTCGGTAACCAATACCATCTTTCCCAGCACCACTTCGGCAATTGATGATTTTCCAACCGCTTCTCGTAACGAGCGGACCCGATCGCGACGCGATAACAAGAAAAAAACCTCCCCCCGCTGGGTGCGCTACAATCTTCAGCTCCTCAAAAGCCCTTTGCGTGATGTTGTGCTTTCGTTTTCATCCAGGGAATGTCTTGTGTACCTTCTCGCTTGAAGATGTGTAACGGAGAGCCGGTTTGGGCTAGAAAAATGAACGAACGAAAAAAAAGCAGACACGCACAGTCCCACAATTTCCCAATAGGACGCTGGGTCCCCAATTTCACTCTCGTTTGCTCAAATCAGACCGAATGCATAGTTCGTCCGATTAACTGCCGGCGATGTGTCTTGTAGCCGCTTGCAATACAAATGTCACTCATTCCGCGCGCCGTGCAGCAAAATAGCAATGGAAAGTCCTACGGCTCGAACGGGGGGTATATGGCTAATGTTTTAATTAAACTGAACCCGCCGGGGCACGGGGTGCCGATTTGACGAACCGATGGACGGGGAATGGCGCCGGGATGATGAGTGCCGTCGATCCTATCCGAAGCCTATGGTGAACCTCTGCTTCGTGCTGCGAGCAAGCAGGAGATCGCAGTCGCATTGTAGGGTCTCGGGGGTCTCGGAGGTTCAGTGTTAATAGCGGTCGAGAGGGGAGGGAAGATTCAATCAACGCTGGGCGCATCAGGGAGGTGTTGCACCGAACGGCTCGAGTTGATTTGGAGGGTAGCAAAATGGCTTATTGATTTACGATCACGATCGCTGCACACCTCGCGTTACCGTCGGATGCTGAAGACAAACGAGCACGAGCATGGTTGGATTTTCAGACAATCCAATGCAACCAAACTGGTAGCGGTGGTAGATCTCAACGACTTGACTAACGTGAGTGGGGAACACATCACACAAGAGATTCCTTGTATGAACAATGTTCAAACATGAATTACTTTATTTCATATTTTATTCCTTTAAATATGATCGCAAGTTCTTCTCTAAACACGATCATCAGTTAAAGTGGTAAATAATTTGCTTGGTTTGCGGTTCCATTATTTCATTATGCCCGATTCTTTTCTGCAAACAGTTTCCACGATCGGATAAACCTACAATTTTCCTCCGGTTCCCGCGGCACGGCATGACCGTTTGGTCGAACCACTTTGCCGCCCAACAATCGCGCGCAAGGCGGTAAAGACGGCCCCATCGGAGTCTGGGAGTCGGTCGATTCCTGGGCAGCAACCACTCCACCACCGACTTCGCTTTTTCTTACGCTTATCCGTCGAATCTTTCCTCCACTGATCGTGAGGCGGGCTCTTTCTCATGCCGACCGCTAATAAATGGCTTGCAAAAATTTGCTTCACGCCATCAGGGCCCGGGCGCTCCGGCAGATCAAACGGTTGCGCTTCCCGCATCGCCGTGTTTGCCCAATGTATTGGCGATATTTTCTGTCATCTTGTCAAACTTCAGTCAGTCCGTTTTTCGCGAGCTGTGAATATATATGTATATCGACTCGCGGCACGAGCGACCCGCCAGCTGGTGGCTTCTTTCACTTGCCGGAAGTCCCAGTGGTGTGCCGATCGGTAAACGTGACTCGGCAATCGGGCGCGAGGAGTCTTCATCTTCACAAACAGGCGCGAGCTGCAACCAGCTGATCGCGACGAGTGGCGGCGGGAAAATGGAGGGAGTGTCGTCAAAACGTTTGTCGCCTGCCAGCGTTCGCGCGGCGGAAAGAGATAATTTTTCCAAATTGGCATCCAATTAATCATCGTCTCTCGGCGAGCGAATCGGGCGGAAACGGTGTGTTTGTTTTAGTTTTTTTTTCTTTCCCTCCGCCTCAACACCTTCCTGTTGCATCTAAACAGCCAACTCAGAATTGATTCAAATTAGCCCGGCTGCTTGTTGTTTGGGTGTTAAGCTGCCAGCCCACTTCTTGCTCGTGAAGGTGCGGATTATGCAACCGGATGGCCACAGCATCCCGTCCCGTTTGGTTCTCAGCTCCTTTTTCCTTGCCACACACTCGGAAACCTAGGAAGAAGAAAATGTAAGGCGAACACAACTTGCACACACTTCCCCTTTCTTTCCCGCCGCTCCCGATAAAGTAAACCCACACGGTGAGCGGTGCTTTTCGGCCTCGGCATATTATCATTGCCACACACTCGGTGTCGGCATAAATCATTGCCACCATTTGCGACCTCGACATTTATATGCATTAAAAGCGGCACGTACCACCGAGCGGAGAAGCCGTTTACGATCAGCAGGTCCTCCCCGCGGGCCTACGAGGTCCGAGGCAAGGTCTTCCGAACCTTGGCTTCCCGCGGCTGTGATAAGCACCGAGACTTCTCACGATACTGCGCGTGTCGGCTCGCGGTGGCAAAGAGCAGCAGATAGCACACGGTAGCTTCCAACAGGAGCAGGCAGCAGCAGTGTTACATGATTGAGCCTGGGAAGCCGGTCTCCGGGGGGATAGGAAGGGTGGCGTTGCAGGCAGCTTCGGCACGCTGAGCCTGTTATAAATTATCCCAAAGGTCCGGCGCATGTCCCGTGCGATTATAATTTATGAGCAACGGGAGCAGAAAATCGGTCATGCGTGAGGATGCAAGGTGAGAATCCTGGTGTCGAGTCGTAAGACTCTAGGAGCATGCCGATAGCATGGCTCTAAGAAATATAAAAGTGAGGTATAATACTGTTCTTACGATGTCCATAAAAAGAGGAAAAACAATTACAATTTGTTATGCATGAAAGGCGGTAAAAATGGGATAGTTACCATTGAAAAGTTTATTGAAGCGAATTAACTTTTATGTTTCAAAAGGCTATATCATAGATCAAGTTTCAATGAACTAATGAAAATTAAAGTTCCCTGGAGTCTGTAAAAAAACAGCAGAAAATATGCTTCTATTCAGTAACCTTGAATTCATTCGAGTAAAAGGATCAATATGCAATCCGATTAGGGAACAAAGCAAGCAGCAAAGATCGAGTATCGACGGCAACCAGGTTTAAATGAGCTAAAAACCACTACCCAACACGTTGGCAACCCTGCGGAGGGCTTAGCAGGGCTAGACAGGAGGATTAAAATTAACATCGAGCGATCAAGTATCTCCCCTCCTTTCGGTCCGACGCCTCGCGGCATAATGCACTTTTCAAGATCGATTTTTCACTACGATGACATCACTTGGCTTGGTGCAAAGCAAACCGGCGGAGGTGACGACGCACACGCGTCTGAAGGTCGTTCAAACAGGCTCTCGCCGTCAGTGTTGCGCCATCGCCGGCGGCAGCTGCGGCGGGGACATATTAGGCATATTGTTGCATGGACTAATTACATACGCCTCTCGGCTCTCGGGAGGGCGTTCTTCTGCAGAGGGAATGATGGCGGGTCGTTGTTTTTCTTCACCTCCCCCCGATTGCGATGCATTTAATCGAGGCAGAAGTTCAACCGCTTCATCACCGCCCACCGGGGTTCGGTGTGCCTTATGCTCACTGTGGGTTTGCACTCGGCGCGTTCTTTGCCTCGCCGACCGACAACGGCAGCAACATATCGATGCACACATCGAGGCCAATCTCGATCGTCTCGCTGATGGAGCGTTGATTCGGCGACCGACAACGACGCCGGCGACGGTGTGGGCGCCTTTTCTAGGTTAATGTTAGCGCGATCGCAATCGACAGTGATGGCTTTTTTTACAAGCAATAGCAACCACGTAGTGTCTGTCTGCTCGATTAACATCTGCAACTAAGACGCGGACGATGCGTTTTCCCTTTCTACGGCATCTTGCGGCCGGAACAATCGATGCTCTTGTCTTAGCCCTTGGCTTAGATCGGAGTTTTGCGTGGATCTAGGTCCTCGTAGCGTCCTGGCTCAAAACTCTGAAGGCGGCAGTGATCGATTTGTAAGATCTCACTCAATCAAGACATGATTTGGCCGAGGTCACTGACCATCTCATCTAACGATCCAAGCTCCTGGGAAGGTGAAAGAAATGAGAAACTGAACAGACTCGAACCGCTTCTTGCAAAAACTCGACCCAACCAGAGTAACGAACGAGAATAGATCATCATTACCGAACCGGAGCGCCCTCCGGGAGCGAACCGGAGCTGAAGGATTGTCCGATCCTGGGAGTCGCCGAACGCTAAATGCTTTAATTACAGACGGAGCCGCATGGGCGGCATGATCTTTCGATAGGAGTTACCCGGGCCCATTTGGAGTCGCCGAGCATCGGTACGCATGTGCTGGAAGAGTCTAGGTTGCGTTGTACTTTGTTTTAAAAAACGTACTCGAAGAAAAAAGAGGTATATACAAAACGTCCTCCGCAAAGCAGGTCTTACAGCCCACGGGCGAAAAACGGGCAGACTTTAAAAAAGGGTGCTCATACGCTGGACAGCAAGTTATGATAAAAAAGGCGAGCGCATGCGCAAGCGCATGAATGACTTCAAGCATACAAACAAACGCACGATGCGGTCAACCATCCTGCCTATCGAAGGCTTTTTCTCTCGCGCCGTAAGGTGTTAGTCTGCGAGGACCAAAGGGAAAAGATATCTTTAAAAACGGCTTCATTGAGACGAAATTACGTCACCCGGTGGCTAGCGGGGGCCCAACGATGTTTGCCGCTGATCCGAGCGTGAAATTACATGCTATGCTACCCCGACCGGAGGCCGAGGGACGGCGGCTTCTTTCTCCGATCGCTGGCGGGTGGCGGCGGAGACGAGGCGACACGTGTTTGCATGCCATGCAGCACTCCGGCGATCGCGTTCCTGCGTGATCTTCATACTTTGCGCTGGTGTGGTCGAGATGTTGTTGCAAATTTTCCTCGCACATTTCCACACACACACACACACACACAACAGTGTTGCCCGGTGACGGGTGGCGAGGTGCGATTAGAAAGGAGCAAGGCGTGAAAAGTGTTGGCGGCATCGGGCTTTTGTGTGGATCGATCGGAAATCTTCTCGCTCCCCATCCGACCGACCGATTATTTCAACCTCCTTCCGTCCGTTCGCACTTCGGGCCAAGAATGAAGAGCATGAAAAACTTGTCAATTTACGCTTGAACCAAATTACATCGAAGCGGTTGCTCGAGGTGATGGATATGATTCGACGCTTTTTTGCCAATCAACAGCGCCCATCGCGAATCGGTTCAAGCAGGGAAAATGGCCTGCCAAGAAATAATTGAACGCTGCGAATAAAAAAGCGTAGTTGTATTTTTGCTACGACCTTTCGAACGTTACTTACATAGGAGAATTAAGAAGAGACACTAGACTAGGTAAGTCGAGTGCAGTTCAGTTTGATTTTCCAAATACAATTTTATAATTTCGTTCTTTAAAACACTTGTTCCTGGGATCAGTTGGAGTATATTTGATGGTGCCATTTACCTGCAATAAAAAAAAGAAGAAAATTGAAGTTAGCCAAGCAATGAGTTTGGGTAAATTATATTAAACATCTAAAACTCCCGTCAAATTTATTTTACACTAGCTTGAGGCCGCGGCGATGCTTGGTGAAGAAAGGATTGAGTAATGAATTATGGTTTTTACTCTTTACTTGAGAGTTATGTTTTAATTTAGTAGTTACGACATATTTAAAATTGGTTGATATTTCATCGATTTTCCCGTGTTGTATAAACCTTGTTGTATAACATATATGTACATGCTTGTTTTGTTTGAGTTAGTAAAATTCAGTTTCAATTGTAAAATGATGCTCATTTCATTAAAAAAAAAAAATAGTGATCAAACAACTCTTCAACAACATCTGCAGTGCTTAAACTTTATGTGTGAAAATTTTCAGAACTGACGGTTCAGTATTGGTCAAGCTTTTAGTGAACATAAAACTCTATACACAGAAATAGCTAAAACATGTAATAGATTAAAATGAATGATTTGGTAGAATCGGAAAATAAAAAGCACCTTAAAGTGTTCAGTGAGTCTGAACTCATCCCTGTCATTTCACATGTCATTTCAAAAAGGAACTAAATTAAAGTACAAGTTTCGCGCGGAAAGCGGAAAAAACATCCATTTTATGGTGCAAAACAATGATTGGGAAAACAATAGTCAAAATGTTGGTTGTTTGCCCAACTTCCTAAAATTATTTCAAATTTTACCTAACGTTGGTAACAATGAGTACTCCAAAACATGATTAAACAAGGAAGAAAAACTGAAAGCGGCATTTATCGTCTCATCAAAACCAAAAGTATCAACACAAACGCTTGACCCTTTCACAGCCTTTCGTCAGCACCGCAGTCCCTTTCCAAGCTGCTGAGGATATTCGCGCGCTTCCCTTTTCTGCGCGAAAATACACGTCCCGAGTTCAAATCTCAATTACCCAAACCGTTATCTTGCGCACACGAGTAAAGGGCCGCTTTTCCCCGGAGTTCCCCCCGAAAATCGTGCGACCTGCTGCGTGAAAAATCTCGCAACGGTATCGTCGCCCCGGACCGGCCAACGAGTGCCGGAGACAGCGATTGGATGAATTTATCATTACGACAGCGCGCGGCACTCGGGGACGGGTCTGCCTTTAAAACGGCCCTAACGGTGGACATGAAAGAAACGCGCGAAAAAGATCCAACCCCGAAGGTATGTTAATTTGTTGAGTATCCCAAAAGTATCGTTCATGCGCAAAGGGAGTGGGGCAAGGTGAAAAAGTACCAAGCCACGGTCGTTGCAGAACCTGCTGTGCGGAAGATTCTTTCTCGAATGGCGAGTGTTCTCCTCTTCCCCACGTTGCCACTCCTGTCTCATCGGCGGCTCGTTTCGCTAACCATGCGAAATAAATCACCATCTTCTAAATGTTCGGGAAACGACAGGGACCAGGAGGTTCTCCCGGGACCATCCTTGCGGTTCGCCAAATCAGGCGGGGTGGGAAATAAATCGGAGGAAATGACCCGCCGTCGTGGACCCCGTTGTCGTCTTTAGCTCGCAGCTCGTTTGATTAAAATTCTTCCACCGGAGGAGCTTATTGCAAACCCCGAAAGGTAGCTGTTTTATTTTACGATACTTTTTCGCGCACTTCCAGCGTGCGATTATCTGGCGGAAAGGTTCGTGTTGGTCGAAGGTGCCTTGGCGGGTGATGAATTTTCATTCTTTCCAGTCACCTCCACACGTAAAAAGTAGGGGAATTAAAATGGAAGCTATCAAAAGCTGAATTATGCGTAATCACACGAAAGTGGCGTACATAAATTTACTTTACTGCTTGTTTCACAACAACTGTATTCATTTAATTTCGTAAACAGGTTGAATGTTCCGCGACTAAATTCTTTATTTCATTCGAAAATAAGAAACATAAAAATGTTAAAATGCACAAAACTATTTAAGAGCATATAATGAATCTTTTTACTCAGGCTAACTGAGAAGAAAAAGGGTTTGTATCGAAGGAAAATTAAACTGCATTCAGCATATCTCTCTATGTAACACAACGCCGAAAATGTCACCCACCAAAAACCCATGGGATGGTGAATGTTGCTGGCCATGGTTAATCAACAGTCTCGCTTGCGGTGACGATCACAATGCATCGCCAGTTTATCTCCGGCGCTGCTTCTGCTGCTGCTGCTGATTGATCGACTAACATTACACATCTGCATCGGGGTGACTGCTTGCAATTGGTGAAGGGAAGCTGACAGCCCAGTCAAGCCCCGTTCAAACCCGATGCGGGCGGGTTAACGGTCCGTCGGGCGAATGCATATCAGTTACAATTGAGTGTGAAATGTGTGCATGTGTGCCCGCCCGTTTGGCCTAACGACTTTGCCAGTCGGGGAGCACCGCGTTGTTTGGCGTTCCGGTTCGACATTTGACCCAACCGAAAGAAGCAAAAGTGAAAACGTTCGGTCGGTCGGTCGTCGTCCTCGTCGTCGTCGTCGTCGTCGTGCGGTCTGGTTGGAAACCGAAAACAATACGAGCTGCAATCATCAAACAACATACAACGCAGATTATGAATACCGAAAACCTCCCAACCGCCGTCCCAAGTTTTCGTAGATTACTCCGAAGCGAAGGGTCACTTCTCCATTCACAACGCAAGCAGCAGCAGCAGAAAAGGGGAACACACGCGTATGTGCTGGGAACCACCGGGACCGGGGCGTTACGGTTTGTTACAATCATCTGTCAAAATAAACGTCGAAAACAAAACCGAACTCCAACCGTATCGGAAGTGATCGCGCGAACGCTCGAGCCCCCAACATGCGAACCCAGTGTGTGCAGCTTATTATGCTTGCCCTCCCAATTCTGCTCTCAATTATGACTTAACTCAATTGAATAATTGATGTAACCCGAACGTACGACTCGCGGGCGATTTATCTTGCAGCCGCAAACCAGTTCCAGTGGGGGCTCCCGTGGACGTTAAGGGGAGACCCTTTTTTTTGCGGACATTTCCAACAACCCAAATGTGAATGAAAATTAGACTTTCCTCTGGTTTGAGAGGGGAACCGGCAAAAAAAGGTAGGATAGGGAAAGATTATCGTTACATAACATGAAAAACTTGTTATTATTGGTACGAATTATTGAAGATATCCACAAAAGTTTAACTTACGTTTCAATTATGGAGTTTTGGCCCATGCATGTAATTTTAGCCCACTTGAAAGGAGATCAATTATCACACTACTGATTTTAAATAAAGACGCTCCCTACCTTTAAATAAAGATCTTTGTTATAATGTTGACATCGATTTATTCTAGTTAAATGCCAAATTTGGAAGGGATTGTAAAAGTATTTTTCGAGAAAATTGTTAACATCTACGAAGCTGTCACTTTTTCAACCCATCATGCTGTTAGCAGATAGTTCGCCTAATAACAAATTTAAGCAACCAGAGCGTAAAAGAATCGGAACTAATGTTTTTCTTAAATTTTGAGTGTTTTTAAGAATTATCAAAACTTTACTTGAATTGTTTTAGATCGAGAAATAATTGGGTTTTTCCATGTAAAACTGGGCCGAAATAGATGGAAGGGAAACTGGTTTGGACTGAAACAAAATTTCTATGCATTCTGACACTGACAGCTGATTGTCAGAGACTTTCTAGACGAAAATGCGATCATCGTGCAAAAAAGCGAATATTAAAATATAAAATAAACCATTTAATCTCACTTTTTGAACTATGATAAAGGGAAATAGCAGTTTCTAAATCATTTTAAAGATTATTTAAATCATAAAATACATGAAAAAAGCATTTTTTAAGTGAACCAAAACTAGTACACAAGCAATAATAGAATCTAAAAGTGTGTTTGGAAATTGATAATTTTTCAGTGAAAACATAAAATAAATTCTAAAATTTGAATTTTTTGGCTTGCTAAGTAAACATAACCCACACTAGGTGGGCCAAAAGTGGGACTTTTACCCTTGTATCATTTTTTAATACTTGAACATTTTCACGTACCGATGATCTGATGATTCCATATAAAGCGAGGCATACATTATCCTAACGCAAACAATTTCGTCCAACTATTAGATCAAAACCGAACACGATTTGTTCCACGCGACATTGTGTTGTACATTTGAAACATGCGCCATTACCATTAGCTCGGGCATTAAATGTTTGAGCCACCGCACGATTATCGATATGACACGATGATATGGTAGCCGCCCATGACAACACGGGCCGAGAACGCACGGCGGGCAACATCACACCGCAGTGTTTTCCTTCCGCTCCGAGTCGCTTGAAATCGATCGTTATGGCGCGAGGAAGAAAGTGGCGTGGTTTTTATGCAAACACGACCAATACGAAACCGCGCGTTCGGCGAGTTTTTCCCAAATAGCCCAAAGTAAATCAAGATGTTCGACAATATGTACTTAGAAGTCGCGGAGATAAAACAGCTGGACCGGGGCGTGTAATGACGTGCCGTGGTACTTGCCGGGGCGGAAATTCAGTATGGCCTCTCGCATGGCAGGCAAAGGCACACGGAGCATAAAGCACCAATAAGGGCCGGGACCGGGAAGCTGAATAAACATAAATGAAATTTAATATTTTATTCCATTCTTCCCGCACCCTCCCTCCTTCCCGTGAGTAACCTTCCTTCCCTCGCCAGCCTTCTTTCTTCGATTGTCGCGCGCTTCTGTGCACGCTCTTCAGCCGCGGGAGAAACCTTTGCGAGGAAAGACGGTCGGCCGATCGCTGGCCAAACCGTGGCTTCCCTCGGGGGCCCATCACCATGCGCGGTCGTCCCGCGTGTGCCGTTTTTCCATGCTTTTTCCTTCGTTCCTTTGCTCGATCTCGTGTTTCTTCAGCATGTTTGCCCTTCCATGCGATACGATGCCGGCGCGAAGTGCCCTAACGAGATAGCGATTAGTGAAAGTTTCGCTGCTCCCATCCTGGTACGGGACCTATCCTCATCATGCCTTCCCGTTAGTATGGCTTCTTCCGCCGACGCGAACTATTTCAGCAGTTTCCCTCCCCCCTCCCTACCGGCTACACAGTGTGTCGTCATAACTTTTCTTTTCGTTCGAGGTCCCTCGATCGTCGTCTGGGGTTACCGCCACGGTTGTCGGTGTCGTCTATGTTCCATCCCAACAACGCGGTGGCACACGAGAGAGGACAGAGTTGCCCCCGGAACGGAAGGAAAAAGGGCTATTACGTGCGTGTACTGTTATTATGTAGGACTGTCAGTTTCCAGCGAGTCATCACCGAGCTATTGCGCGATACGCACCGGTCTACGAGAACTTCCAGAATGGGAAAAGAAAAACAGAGAGAGGCTACAAAAAGTGGCGAAACGAACAATGTGGATCGATTTTATTTTTGATCCACCAAATCGATTGATCGTTTTTTCGCGGTGAAGCTGACACGATTATTTGCACGTTTCGTGTGAGCGTTGCTTTTTTCCTACCAAGGATCCTTCGATGGGATCAGCTTAGTTAATGCGAGAGTCGATGGTTTCTTACGTGGCGGTCAAAATGTGACCTCGTTCTCATCGGATCAATAATTTTGGATCAAACGATCCGTTCGGTCGGCAAAAATTTCGTTTTCAGCTAGCGATCGCAAAACGGCGCAGCGCACAGAAAACAAGAAATTGCCTAACCCTTCTCACCTCTCCCCCAAGGATGGAGGAAGCCAGCGACCTTCCGCGCGGTGTAGAGAATGGAAAAAGTGCGAAACCTGAGAGGCGTGATGCGGACGGAAGATGACTCCTCTAAATTGGAGTTCGGTTTCCCTTCCGTCCGTCCGACGCCAGAAATCGAAAGTGGTCAAATTTAATTGAACTTTTACCTCTGCAGCGGGCCCCGGGCGAAGGTGCGCGTGTTGTGGGAGGTACGCGCTAGGGCTCGCCGCTGGTAGGAGGAGAAGGGCGGCCTCAGCCTCCAAATTGACCTTAATGGTTTTCGCGGCGGCCAGGATGAACCCCCCCAGGACAGCCGCGCAAAAGGGTGAAAAGATCGAACGGAAACTAATTTAATTTAGACTTTTATCGAGAGTCTAATTAACGGAAGATGCGGCGGATTACGGCAGGAACGTTAGGCCGGGCCGGAGGAAGCGGACGGATTCCGGAGTCCGGGATGGAGTTTTTCGGCGTCGCCACCGGTGATGAGATTTCCGCGCGGGGAGAAAAATGTTGGCTATTCCGCAAACTGTTTCTTTACACCGCCCTTCCTCAAACTTCCAACCGTCCGCCATATCCTCTCGATCACGATAACACTCGCCAACCGTGAAGATCATGGAATCGGGAGCTTTTTCCTCTTTCCTCTTTTTCCCGCTTGTTTGCGAATCGCGAAGAACCTGAAGCGATTTTTTGGAAGCCGAAACATTCGGGTTTCATCTCAGATAGCGTGTTGTGCTGGCAGGGGTCGCATGAGGTACGTGTGTGTGTGTGCGCGAGTATGTGTGTTTTTGTTTGAATTTGATGCTGCGTGAAAGTCCAAGCTCTTAAGATTGGCCAAAACCTTTCGGAGGTAAAGATTAGATTGAAATATTTTGATTGATTAATTCCGGACTCCGAGCTGCCGACGGGGGGAGACATTTTTGGCAAATCGCGATAGTTCCGGTTGACCGTTTCCGGTCCGTCCCGGTCGCCTAATGGAGACGTCAGTGTGTCTAATTGATAAAACAAATGAGCGTCATTTAGATTATCTGGAGGCAATTTAGTTTCGTTTGTCCACACAATCACCTTTCGAGATAGCAAAAACGATGACTAAGATGCCTTGAGATCGCGCAGCCCGTTGTTGTGCCTTACGTTGGGTTATAAATCACACGACAATGATGCCAACCGGAGAGTTGATCGTATTCAAATTAAAAGAGTACGATCAAATTTAAATAGTTTCCTTCCTTTTTTCGGCACCAACTTAAGTCATGAACTTTGCCAGCCCAGGCTGCATAAGGCCACGTCGAGCGAATTAAAACGTCACTCACGGGCAACACAACAAATGTCACCGATCACAATTGGACAGAAGCAATTAATTTATCCTTCCGTTTCGCGACACTTGCAAACGCGTCGGCCGACTCAAGAGGACCCGCGACGACCCTTCGGGCGAACATGGCGTACCGTCGCCCAAGCCCTTTGTTGTTATGCGCCCGACCATGGAACACATTTAAATGCAGTCGATTAAGCAGTTGGCAGCAGGCAAAGTAGATCTGGTTCGCTCGACGCTGGAGCTGTCCATGATGCGGCGGTGCAGTTATTACTGGAAGTGTCACCGACGGTGTCCCTACGGTGGACGGGAGTCGGGGAAGGCTAACCGACAAGTTAAGCTCCGACACAAAGCCGCGAGAATGGGATATGGAATTGCGTAAAGCCAGAGCAGTGGACGCCGTGTGCTTTATTCACGTTCAGGGCGGCGCACAGGACGCATAAGGCTAGCATATAAAACAAAGAATTTACGGCTTAGCTAAGCACGCTACGCGAACGGGCATACGACAAGGCGATCCCGGTTTCATTGATCTGGAATTAAATGCAATCGGTCTAGCCGATGTCTAGGCTTGTGTCGTTGTTTTCGAACAGAGAACTCCGAACAAAACAAACTGTTTGTGGAGATACAGATATTGCACAATTTACTCGTTAGCAAGAGGTGATGCTAAGATCAGTTTGTCTTGGGTGCAGCAAACAATGTTAGTTGATATTGATATAGTATAAATTATTGTATTTTGTAGATTTTCTATTGATCTACAAGCTGACCCAACGAACTTCGCCTCGTCAAATTTGAATAACCCTTAATATTGAAATAACAAAGCATTGGAACTCAAAGGGAGTCCCTTATGTACGTTGATGTCAACACATAGCAATAGCGACATATCAGGCAAATTAAAAGAATGTTATAAAATTCTGCTTAACGATTCTTGACTTCGTCTTCACTTACATCACGATCAAACAATTTATATGAGGGCAATGGTCCAATGGCATCCGTTTTTTAAAGGCAGCTAAAACTGCACGCGCACTCATTCATTCGTAGTTTCGTAGTATTGCAAAATAGCAACACTCACGTTACAATCCACGATCCACTACAGATTTAACTCGACAATTCTAATTTTCATTTGTAAGTTTTGAACTTTTTTTTATATAGAAAAAGCCGGTTTTACAAATTTTCGAATTTTCCGGCTTTTTCTTGGAAATTTTCAAATTTTTTTTTTTCTACACCTTTTTATGGTGAAAGGAACAAATCATACAAAGATTGGTCGTACCAATGGTCAAGACTCCAGCCGATTTTAGCATTCATTTTTATAGATATAGATAATGGAAAAAAGCTTTTTATCGAGTTTTTTTATATTTTCTGGCTTTTCCTTGAAAATTTTCAAACTTTTCATTTTTCTAAACCTTAGTTGTACCAAACGGAATAAGCCATAAGAAGACTTCGTTGTGATAAGTAAAACCATTTTTAGTTTTCGTTAAAGAAGGTGAATTAATTTTTTTAAATGGAAAAAGCAATTTTTACCGAATTTTCTCATTTTCCGGCTTTTCCTTGGGAATTTTCAAATTCTCTTTTTTCCTAAACCTTCCTTGGGTAAAAAGGAACAAATCATACCAAGACGTCATTAAGATTGGTCCAGCCGATTTTGAGTTTTAGCATCACGAACATACAAACATTCATTTTTATAGATATAGAGAAGAGATTACCAAAAGATTTTGAAGTTATAAAATTTTTGTTTGTTCTTATTAAGTAGTGGATAATATTTTCAGAGTTTCTTGGATAAATGGATACAACAAAAAGACAAGCTTGCTGTTTTTTGTAAATTCGTACAAAACTACAGAAGCATTTTATGTAAAATGCCGTTAAGTCTTCAATAGTTTTGCCCATTTCACCTTTTTTTCGTTACAACTGTCTCCTTTTTGCCACGCTATTAATCACAACAGCATCGGAAGGGCACCGAGGTTTTGTCCCGGCGTTTTACTTTCCAATCAATGCGATTGGAACCAAACCCGACAACACCGCCGATACGATAAAGCGCTGCCGGGAGCGAATGCAAACGACAGCCCCGGTCGGTTTCGAAGGTCGACAGGCGGCGAAGACAGGCGCAAGCATTGTGTATGTTTACGGAAAACTTGTTCACCCTCCTGCTGTGAAGACGTTGTTTTTCCGCTTCGCGCACGAATACCCGGAGCGGCTCCTGGAACGGTGAAATAAAACCGCACCACGTCACGGGATCGATGCACTTCCACTGTCTGCCTGCCTGCCTGCCCCACGCCTGCCTACCTTCCGGCTACTGCTGGCGCCAGCACGCAAAAAGCTCCAAGGAAAAGCTGCGGGTGGCGTTCGCGTAGTGTTCGTGAGCGGCAATCATCAGCTGGAAATGGGTTGTTTTCGGAGCTGTTTTCCATCATGCTCAGGTGTCCCGATGAGGTACGCAAGGGGAGGGAAAAAGGAAACGGTAAAAGAACCCACGGAATCATAGGAAGATGTAAACAGGAGTGCAACAGTCACTCGCCGTAGAAGTTCACAACGCTCCAACGGATAGCAGTGAAAAGACAAAATGAAATATCGGACACATTTCGTTGGCATAAATTCAACTATAACTCCTTCGTTAACCGTCTGAAGTAAGGATATTTTGAAGTGTGTAACAAAAAAGTAACCTAGTTTAAGAAAGAACTGGAGCATTTCTGCTTGGAACACCGACAGGAAGAACCAGGATAAAACAAAACAAGCTGCGCCGGAAGAGAAGAAAACAATCCGCAAAGCATGAGTGCATTCCGCAAAATCGCACCCAAGGAGTCGTTTGTTGAAACAACGCGAAAGAAGTTAAAATCTTTTACCATTTCGTGCCGCACGATTGGGCTGCCATCGTCGAAGCCTCTGTCGGGAGGCTTATTTAGCAACATTTGCAGCCCACGCAATCGGGCACGCTGACAGGAAAATGCGAAAAATTCGTTCCCAATCTCGACCCGATTCCCGAGTACCGGCAGAAGAAAAAAAAACTCCAAGGCAGAATCGATTTCCTGGCATATGCCAATGCGTTGCGCGGCCGGCATTGATCGACGTTGCGTTGAAGGGCGCCAGGCATTCACGATGGACGACTCCCGAGTGAAAATACGGAAGCCGGTTCTTCCTGCCAGGCGGATGCGTTTCAATTGCAGTTCCCCTGGTTGGGTTTCTTTTTGCGTATCCCATTCGGGGCGCGTTTGGCATATTGCTGCGAATATCCAATGCAGCTCCAGCTACTGCTACTGCTCTCCTTCCATCCGGGGCTGAGTGATTTTCTCTTAATTGAATAGCTTTTAGGTGAAAGTAAATCGGAAACGTACACTACACCTCACTCGGGCAACTCTGGCAGTAGATAGACGAACACACGCACAAAGGCGCACGCACACACACACAATGTAGTGACCATATTTGGTAGCCGTTTGTCAAACGGTTGCCCAGAAGGACGGAGCGAAAGTGATTTGACAATGACAAAATTTTGCCCAGATCTGCTCGACCAGAAGTGGCAAAGTTGAAGGAGTCCCGCAGACTAAACTGTGGTGGATGCGTGTTGCGCAATCGCATCATGTTGTGTAATCTCCCGAATCGCAAGAAGCACACCAAATTAAGGCAGCAGATAATGTACCTTAGTTGCTATTTATTTTTTCTCAAATATTTACATTGCTGATATTGCACTTTGAATACTAAATTTTTGGTCATGATTATTTAGCACCGAATGACTTTCTTCATCAACTTCGGCCTTTATATAACCATCAGTTCTTAAGAAATGTTTGCTATGCCCGTTAGTATAGCATTTCTCACTTCTTATACCAAACGTCCTGGACATGGTTCTACCTTGTCCATCCGTTTCAGTTGTTTAGTCTTTTTTCTTTCATATGATGCTTCAGCTGGTATGATATGTTTTCCACCATGTTCAGTAGTAATATTCTGTATTTATCACAGACTGAAAATCTACAGGTAGCAGCATTTTGTCTTAGTGCTAGGAACTAGATTCATCCACAACATTTGATAAATGAGAAGGGGCTGGTATTTGTTGTCCTTTGTTAATTGATCTGGTGTGCATGAAACCAAGCCAGTCTTACACACAAATCTTTGAGAAGTCTAATCTTCTAGATGATTTAAAAACCCAGTAGCTAATGGCATGCTGCATCTTATTTTGTGATCAAATCTAGTTCTCTTCAAGCTCAAAACGTCGTAAAGTTGGAACAAGTGCTTGATTTCGCTATGTTTTTTTACCGTGTCATTTTAATTAACCCGAGATGATGCCAGCGTTTGCATTCAAACACAATCAAACGAGATCGATCCATCTTAAGTCAGGCTCACCGTGGAACACTCATTAGCTGACAGGACGAACACAAGTCAACCACCTTCACCCCCCCCCCGTAGGCGGCCAATTCTTTTGCTCCTTGGACTGCAATCGCCCGACAGGCTGCTGCTCAATGAACTCTCGCCACGCCGTTTCGATTCCATTAATCGATCACACCCTGTCACAACCCGGTGCCGTGCACTTTACACCATTAGCGCGAACGGCGATGGCTGTAATGCGAAGCATGCACCAGTCGGCATTTTGGAGCAGAACCGGGCGGCCGTGCGTGTACACACCAACTGTCACACACTGGTCTGCCATAAATCGGGCGTGCGGAATGCGAAATGTGCCGTGGCAAGCAAGCGATCCAGTCGGACCAGCTTTGCGGCCTGGGAGGTATCGATATCGGCCTGGCTACTACTACTAGTTCCTTGGCGGGCGGGCGGTCGGGCGGTGGGATACTTTCAGGTGACGGCTCTCCGGGAATGCGAGACCACTTTCCCACTGCTGGTCTACTGCGAAACTGCAACAAACTGCAACTGGAACTGTATCACCGGCCGCCAAACGCACCATAAAGCGCACACGCGGGAGGAGGGCGGGAGTGGAACAACACGAAGCAGGATTAATAAATCCGTCAATCATTAATTGCTCTATTGCGAGGCTGCGGCGTGCTGGCAAGTGCAACGGACCAGGGTAGATACCTAGGCTAAATTCATTAGCGACTGCTTAAGAAGGCAATACAATGTTGGTAGCAGCGAAAACATTGAAAAACGGTTCGACATATCTTGAGATTAGTGTGGAATTAATCCACTGGAGGTGCTGCCTCATGAAACTTGTTCTTTGAAACATTCTCAACAGAAAGACTCTTGCTAGAGGTGTCAACATGATGAAAACTAGCGGCTAGAAAATATGCGCCTTTGGAAAAAAAACATCAGCACCCAATTAAGCTAATTTTCAAAACATCATAAAACTTGGGTTTGTTTGGTATTCCATTCCAGACCAGTCGTTCACATTCCGTGGGGCGCGTGTTTATTTGTGGAACTTCTAAATTTTGAACTGTGCTCTCCCTCCTCAGGAAAGAATTTATGTTGCTTTCGTTTTCTATGCCAGCTCGAAGATTACTAGCACCGAAATAAACATAGAAACCGCCTGCCCTTCCCGTTAGTAGCAACTACACTACTAATAAGCATTTGGGAAACTAATGTTGAAGAGAGACAAAACATGATTTCCATGATGGGACAGTAGACGACTCCGTCTCCAGTTGATTATGGTTCGTTCTTTTTTTTTTTGTTAATGCTTTTCCGACCCAATTGACGGCGCTAGGTCGGGGGGATTTTCTTGTGCGCCCGTCGAAAGAAGCTGCGTACGCATATGACTAACGAATTAGGTCACAAAAGTCACCGTTTTCATTTTTCATTGAATGGTATCGTTTTGAGGGTGCAAATAGGTTGATTCAACTCTGTCGACCCTAGGAATACAAATGTTTGACGTAGATGTTTTCAGCTCCCTAAACAGGAAACATACTCATTCGTTCAAGGAATGAAATACGAAAACTCTCACTTGCAGATTTTATAAATTGGTAAAAATCAAAGCAAAAAAAATAATAAATAAACATTGTAATTTAATTCTGCTTGGGCTTCGGATAAACAAATTTACTCAATTTGCAAATCAATTTAAGTTTAAAAAACAGATATTACACAAAACATTTTCATAAATTTCGCGAAGTTTAGGAAAACCAAGCATTTGTGTCAGATAGAAAAAAAAAAACAAACTGCAATAATCTTGGACAGAGTTCGTTCCAGCGGCTTTACCATCTGTTGGCCTGAACGCACAATTGGGAGTGGCACTGGGTCGATTTAGTCAAGTACAATAGTTTTTCTTTTTTAATTTTCTAACCGTGCTGTACAAAAAAAGGAAAAAATGTCTAACAACCGTACGATGCAATGTTAATCGGAATGTTTACTGACAAATACGCAACGACCGTATAACATACGCGCTTGCTGCATACGATTGGTTAGCTAAAATAAAACCGTTTGCGTTGCATTTGGCCTGACCAAGTTGGAAAGCCTCGCAGGGAAACTCTGGGCCGGTAGTGTAAATGTACGAAAGAAAATGTAAATGAATAATTGAAAACGATAACATCGGGACATGATTGTCGATTGGAATCAGTTAGTGAAATTTGTCTATGCAAAACCCTTTGCAAAAAATTTGCAACAACTATAGCATTTGCAACGAATAAAGTCGGCACTGATAGCGAGTGTTTAATGAAATTATAGCTGTTTTTTATAAATACTTCCTCTAAGCATTTCCCTGTTGAACACAAATGATAATTGAAAGCGTTTTGTTTTTCAATGTTTTATCCAGAAAACGACCCTATCTCGTGCGAAACGCGCATTCAAACAGATACCATTTTCCAAACGAAAGGGAAAACTCGCACTAAAACCGCAACTGGTGAAAGAGAATAAAGAAAAGAAGACAAAAAATACCACATACAACGTAACCGATACGGGCGACAACACGCGCGTGTGTGTGTATGTGCGTGTCGTGATCTTGAATTTTACTTTCGAAAAGCCCCATTGTGGAAGTGCACTTCGTTCGATCGAGCTTCGAAAGGGAAAACGAACATCCGATCGACGCCCGCACGCGCGTCTACTTTGCGAAGAGGATGGGAACGCACAGCGGAGGCTGGAGTCTTTCGGGTGGAAAAATGGGAACTGCAACCACTCACCCCACCCCCGCCTATGTAAGGCTTCTTCTTTCCGGAGCGATGGTGACACAGGCCGGCCAGGTTTTTTCCCGTAAGATGGAAAAGGATTTCCCCGAGCTGCAAATTGTCGGTAGCCGTGCGGTCGATGACAGGCGCGTTAAATCAATTTCATGTTCTGTCCGCGAAAAGCATCACACCGCAACCCGCTGGGGACTCATAACATCAACTTCTGGGGGGAAGGAGACCCATCCATCTGCCCATCTTCTCCTCCCGGCGGATCAATGGAATTCTTTCACGAAACCTAATGACTCAACTAATTGCTCCCGTCTTGGAGCGATCGTTCCTAATTCGAATTCGCCGCGCCGTGTTTATTCGACGTGCGCCGACGTGATGTTGTTCCGATCGGCGGGATTACGCGAAAAGAAGACTTTGTCTATTAGTTGCAACATTACATACATCGTTCATTTGTGTATTTTGTGTTGGTTGTGAATAAACATTCATTGTAATTTACAACTAAAAAAGAAGGAAAAAAATCAAAAACTCCCTGAGCAAGGCATAGAGATTATCGAAATCAATATTCAAGTGTGTAAATCATCTTTTAAGTGAAATGTTATTTAGATAAATTGTGAAATAGAATTTAGAAGTAAGAAATATTTCATATGATAGAAAAAATTAAAAAGATTATTAAACTTAGCCAAAGGCAAAACTGTAATGTTTTCTAACAATTTTTGTTTGTAAGTAAATGCTACTAACATTAGCTTTTATTAAGCTTAAGTTGGCGCAATTGACTGAGTGCACGCTCGCAGCCGATCAGCTGAGCCGCCAACTGCAACGGTGTGCAACTTCGCCTGCGGGACGGCGGATTCGCAACATGCTGCCCTTTTAGAGAAGTGTTTACTATTAGCATTTATTTTTTAATGAAGCCTAAGAATGTCGCCGTTTGCCGCGTTTGGTCCTCAAGCAGCGCCGCGTGGACGCCAAGCTCCGAAAGGCGCCCGCGCTCCGAAGACAAGCCGACCGACGGATTTCGCGAGTCGCGACTAAATTGGTGATCTTGCGGGTGTCCGGTTTTGCTTCCCCCGCTTCCTTCTCGCCACCACCAGTGCACACGGTGCTGATGGAGTGCGTGCGAATTGCAATTGCTAGGAGAAAACCGACAACGACACGAACGCCGGAACGCTTGTGTTGGGGATCTGCAAATCCCACAGGGCGCGCGCGCGCGCTCGCCCAAGCCCGCATCATCCCTGCGCAGCAACGAAGCAGCAATGATGTTGTGATGCGCGATGTGAAATTCTTCGCCCCGGTGGAAAATTTGATTCAATTTCATCCCGCATCGTAAGCTGCCTCCGAGATGGAACGGATACGAAAAAAGAAGGCAAAAATAAAATAACTCAAGTAGCTTTCGCTTTCAATTTGCCGGGTTGGCTGGCTTTGCATTCGTCTATCTTTTTCGTACCCCAGTGCAACTCCCACCGGGACACGGGACAGGGCAGACGGGGAAGAAACATTGGCGCGCTTCACCCGATTAGGGTTTGGGAACCACATTTTGCACCATTTTCGATCGTGACACATTCGCGTGCGATCGCGCCGGACGCTTCTAATCTAGTATTTCTGCGAGTGTCTGCCGGTCGAGCATATTTATGAAACGTGCGGCTCCAATCATATCTCGTCAAGATTATCGAAGAGATCGACGCGGTGGTGCTGGGGAGGGCAGCGTTTCCCAGCGGAAAGGCAGCTGATCGAGCCCGAAATCAACAAATGTCGAGGGCTCTGGACGACAACGGCGGCGACGACGACGACGCTCGGTCTGGTTTGGGTTCGCACAGCGCATGGTCAGACCGACATTGCGCGCTTAAAGAGCAGATAATTGCTTAATCTACAACAGATCTTATGCCATGTTCCCGTGCGCGGGACGGAAGGGCACCGCCGTTGCGTGCTGCAGTGTACGTCGTGTAACTTCGATTCGGTTGGGACGAGAAGAGGAAGGCGAAGAAAGAGGAAGAAAAGCGAAGGAAAACTGGTGGAGTGGTTGTCGCGCAGGCTTTTCGATGGGAGAGTATGTAATGGTACTTGCGCTCGCACGTTCGAGCTGACATCACTTGAGCTTGCACTTGAGTTGCCCCCGAGTCTTTGTAAGCGGGAGAGCACCACTTACACCTTCTTTCCCTTCTTCTACGTCTTTTTCTTCTCATTGCTGTCTCCAACGATCAAACCCTCCCCCAATCGGGGCAAAAAAAACGAGCTCAATAATTGACCAAGCCACCAGAAAGAAATGCGTCCGCTTCGTTGAGCATAATCGAGCAGCTCTTTCGGGTGCCTTGGCTTGGGACTTTGCGACGGGTTAAAGGAAAAGTGGAAAGACTGGGAAAAAATAGCCGAATGTTGCCGTTTGTGCTTGGCTGGGCTAGGTAATGGAAGGAAATTTGTGGCATATTTTAAGCATTCCGGTTTTTTTTTTTCTTTTTTAACTTGCCCCAGCAACAGGTAGTTCGCTGTCGTAATCTGCCGCGCCGACGAAAGTTGTTGTGACATTGATGACCAGGGAGAAATTATAAGGTGAAATGTAACGATAACTAGCCGTACCGGAAAAACGGGATGGAAAACAGATTAAAATTATGCGTAACTTGTGTTGGCAAAGCTTAATCAAAGTAAGGAATGCAAAAAGTAACACTGAACTTGCTTGATATTAAATAAATTATTAAAAATTTATGGAAAAAATCATGAAAAAGTGGCCTTCGCGAACTAAAAAGCAAAGTTAAAAAAATGATCTTACGTTGGGATGCTTCATGTTATGAAATCCGTTTTATTTTCGCCAACCGTTTATCGTTTCACAATTTTTACTTGCCTTTTCCTGTTCATAGCCCATCGAGAAGTAATGAGAGCAATTAATAAACTGTCACCACGAAATGGACTACCTTCAAGCCAACCACCCGTCGTCACTATGACAGCGGTATCGACAGATGTGGGAGCCGCTGTTAACGACTTTCCTACGATGCAGCAAAAGCTCGTGTAGGCCCATTGCTTATCTTCTCCCGCGATCAGTATGATTTATTAATGCTCGTGGCTCCGTAAATCGCACTTTCGTTCTGGGTCCTACACCGTCAGGTGCTGCGCTGTCGCCATCCGAAGGGCCGTGGATTTGTCACGAAGTGTCAAAGAAAGGCGAAATCAGTTGTCCGCAAATGGCAAAACACGGCCAGACCGGACGCCGGAGTTCGAACGGGGTGAAAACATCCACCCGCCCGAAAGGAACTGTGGCTGTGGAGCGTGCAACGCATGCACCCACACCGCGGGTGTACTACTGGGAGACTCGTCGTGTTAGGTGTAGAGTGCGACAGTTATCCGCACAGTTGCGTACCGCCGAAGAAAGGCGCTAAGAAGACAGGGAAAGACAACGTTTGCGGTGCAACCGTGACAGCAAGCACCCGGCAGCTCCAACACCGCGTCAACCAGTTCCAGCTTCTCTCAAACTCCAAATATGAAAATTAATGATTTAATGCAACCGATAGCGAGGTGTTTGCGAGGCACAACACAGGATAGGATGCAAGATCTCGATCCGCGATGGTCAAGATTGTGCGACGACAACGACGCCGCCGCCGCCTGTCGGTTTGGTGCCGTCGTTCGCGGAAAAGCGTTGGATACTGATTTGATACCAATAAATTAATAAAAATAACTCCTCCGTCCCAAGACGGGCCTCGGGGGAAGGCTCGAGTCATTGCCATCGGTGTTAGCGTTAATAAAATGCTCATTCAAAGAAAACAACACCACAACGGGCGTGCAAGGAAATGGGTCCATACGAAGATGGCGATCGAAAGACTGCAAATCATGTGCAAACGACGAACCCTGATCGTATGCTCTTTTTTTCTGATATGCTCAACCGAATGGTTTGCTAGAAGTGGCTAGTTTCATTGGCACGAGCTGATCGATTTACGATTTTGTCAATTGCACACTTTCTGTGAACGGAAACGATAAGCACAGTTCACATTTTAATTACAGAACAAAGAAAAGGCCGCACACAAGCGGTATTGTATTATAGTGGACAAGCTTAAAATGGTATGAAACTACATTGATCATTTTTTTTTGTTTAAACACAAGGAGACTTGTGCAGCAAGCTAAGCAAATTGTATATTGTAAACAACTTGGCTGGAAAATAGTTTAAATGTTGATATTATTTTTAAATAAAGTAAAAATGTTTAATGTTTCGCATTGCTCTTGGTTTTGATTGAATTGTTTAGTACCTTTTTGCTCTCACGCCTCTCACCAGAGAACAAAAAATCAGGGCAATAGAAAAAAAATCCGAAGCCCATACCCATCCACAACCATCTTTCCTCGGACGGGCTCGTCACGACATAAGGCAGTCAATATGCGTCGGGTGGGTTTTAATTAAGTTATGTTAATCGATCGTTCCGCAACAGCATGATGCCCGCGGCGACAGGTTCGCTTCAGCGTGCGCATTAAGTTAAATTCAGCTCGCCGGATGCATCCTCTGGCAAGAGTCTTTCGAGTCTTGTTTTTCCTCCCTTACACCCAAGTCCGGTGTGGTGAGTAGGTGCTGCAAGAGCATACCAAGCGCGATCCCTTGCCCAAATACGACCGACGTCCGTCTCCGAGGTGAGTTAATTCGCAGCGTGCTGGCCATAACTCAAGGGCGACACCGAACCATTTCTTTCCGATAGATACACCCGGGATAGGCCGAGAAAAAAGGGGCTTACCGGGTGGTGTACATTTGCTGATTATGCTGATTCGCAACGGTGACAAACAGTTGCGCACCAAGACCGGTGCGCAGCTGTTACTTACTCGGAGTGGATTGTCTGGAGCAGGACCGGACCAACAACGCAAAACGATCACCTACTTTACCGCTTATGATTGCACTTGGCATTTTAATCCCGATTTAGATGAAATGTTGCTTTTCTCATTTCTATGCACTGCTGCACATACTGATTTGATTTGAGATTTATTTCAGCGCTCCATTTACGTGAACCAATCGAAAGGAAACTCACTGTCAAAGAAAGGTATTCAAAAATGTTGTTCCTGATTAATTTATGGATTGTTCAAAGTTACTAGTTTCAAAACACAATAACACATAGGTTCCGAAAAGAAGCACATGTTTCTATCTTAAGCGATTGAAAGCTTCATAACTCAAGGCTTTTTTTTTCTCTCAAACAGGATACTGCCATGCGATCCAGGAAGCAATTTTCGCTGCAAGCAATTTATGTCACCTGGCTATCAGTGACTATTAAAATTTTATGGCCCACTTTTGGAGCACCTTTAAAGAACAGCATTTTTGGACTGGTTTGCACGGTTTTAGCTTTTCATGGAAGTGAAGTTTTTTTTTTTTTGCTTTTGGTTGTTGTTATGCGCCGAAAGCAGTTATTCTCACGGCAGTTTTGCATCAGTGTCAAGGGTTTATGATACCAAATTACGGCACTATGGGATACAGTGGTTCATTCAATATCAGTGCAAATTAAACAAAATGTTTTAACTAACAACTCATACCACTTATGATACAAATATAAAAAATTTGAAATCAAATTTTTCGGATTTTTTTTATTTTATGTTCAAATTTATTTTGCAAACAGAACCATTCCTTTGTGCGCACATGACATCCTGATAATTGCTTGGCACCTAGTCACGCACCCTGGTGGTGTTTTAAACACAGGCGTCCCAAAATATGAATGCTTGCCTCAAAAGTGTTCGAAAGCAATTCGAATGAATTAAGTGATCGATTGCGGGTTGCAGGGGAGTAATCATTCGCACAAGAGAGCAGTTTACTTTCGCAAAAGAGTAAAAAAAAGGCACAAACCATCCCGCAAATTCCCCGTCTGGTTTGCATCCAAATCGCAGGATAATTAGTGAGAGGTGTTCACAAATTATAGATCAACCGTTCCGCCCATGAACGAAAAAAAAAGTATGACAACGTTCCACCCGAATGAATTTGCGCAAAACCGGGATGGATGATGATAATGATGATGTCGAACACATGACGCCCTGCTGCTACGGTAGCGCATTTTGAGGAGGCTCCCGGTGGTATGAACCTTAACGCAACCCAACTTTCGTTTTCCACTCCGACCCAATCCCGATACCGTGGGGTGTGAAGGAGGGGGTGAGTGTGCCGTTTTGTTCCCTTTGCAAGGCCGGTCGGCCCCTTGAAGCGTCCTTGCGAAATTGACCCGGTTCAATCGGTACGGTCTGGTAGATTGCTCACTCGAAAGTTCATATAGACAGTATGTTTTTTAAATGATTAAAATATCGCTGTTACACAAAAAAAGTATAACCCACCGTTCCAACGGGGACGTCGATCGACTTCACTTCGCCAGTCCTCTTGGCTGTGCGAAAGAATTTAACTATGGCCAAATCGAACACAATCAGGCTCCCCGGATCGGGTCCAAATTTTAGGTTATAAAAATAATGATTGTCTTTTCCGCCGGTTCTTTCTTCACCACGAGCCGACCGTTCGCGAGCCCAATCGATACCGCACTAATAGACCGTTCTTACGCCTGTGCGCTCCGTTTCGGGCCAACGTTTTGGCAGCTCAGCCTTTATGCGGGTGTCACGGGGCGGAACCAGCGATAGACCGCCAAATATGGGTCAATGGAGTAAGGAGCCGTGGTACGAAATTTTTTGGCAGCCTAACGTTACGCCATAGGGCTGAGAAATTACAGATTGAAACATGTGCCCGGGGAATTTTTGGATGTAGGCGAACGTGTTGCAATCCCAGCGCCATGCGAACGCGGTGATGGTTGTTTGCTTTTGCACAGGCAAATTGAGCTGACAAAGCATGTCAAGCCGACTGCGATAGGGTTTTATTTTGAAGGGTTTTCACTTGGGAGTGTCCATTGTGTTTTGCGAAACGATTCAAAAATGGGAGGATAATAGAAGTGAGACTGCGTATTTTCTTTTATTTGAACCTTTTCATGCGTAGGTTTGTTGTACTGCTTCTTTTGCATTTAGGAAAACGAAATTTGGTGAATCGGATGAACTAAGGGTGACATAATAAATTCACGTTCAGTCCTATTCCTCAACAAAAAGCTAATTTCCTGTCACTCAACCGTGTGTGGGTTCAACTGAAGCTAGAAAATCAACCGCGCAGTAGTAACAGTCATTTTTAAATGCATTTAATTGCAGCTTGCACACGAGCCAAACGTCATGGCGGTTATAATTTTCGCTTATTTAATTTCCACCGCCTTTGACGAATATGGCATTTAGCTTTACACCTGTGCACGGTCCGAACGGAAACTCGCTCGGCTTATACGGTGGTCCTGGCTAACTGGCGGAGGAAATGGCAAGTCTACTTCGACCGTTGTCTGTATGGACCACAAGTTCGTTAGTTGTGTCGGAGTGAGTCGCATAATTTTCTTGTTTGAAATTCATTTTTGCTCGTTATGGAATTGCTACCTTTTTGTGCCACCAAAGGATGTTAATGGAGATTATCTTATAAACATATTATGTGAGAATTATGCAATTTACATGAGAAATTAGTTCTCCGATCATGAACCACTTTTTTTGTTTTATTTTGATTTCAGTTTGAAGCAATGATTTTTGTTAAAATATTATGGCATACCAGCAAATTTGTAGTTAACAAGACCCACTAGACATTTTACCTGCAGGCGTTCCTCGACGAGTCCAACCCTAACCGATTAGAGCAGCTGGACGTCAAAAGCGCCATCGGTCATCTCGTTTGGTATTTTCAACCTGATTACGCATGTGCGGTCTCGGTCGTATGAATTATTACACACTCCTTCCAAGGGGAGGAGGACTCTCTAGAGAAAAAAAACGTAAAAAAGCTCTAGACAGGGAAAGTATCTTCGGCGCAGTGCCAAAGTACTGTTGTGACTTTTTGATTGAATTAAATTACAGTGCAAATAAATAACACGTTCACGACAGCCCCCGGGAGCGGATCGCAAATTCGCCCGGACGACCCGATCTGCGCCGCAGCTCACCTGGCAAATCTAATATGCACCACGGCGAGTGAGTGTGTATGATCCGGGAAGCGTGTGATATGATATTTGCGCCCGGTCCTCAACCCTCCCTCCCACCTCACCGTGCAAGGTGGACACCGGGACGCGGAGGAACACTTTTCTCCGCGCGAGTGCGCGACCGATGCGGAACGCTGTTTCAAAGCTCCCCGCTGCGCGGTGTAATTGTTTATGCTCGCGGAGTGGTCGCTCGATCGGTGTAAAAGTTTTTCGTACAACGCAAATCAGAGGTTCGCTGGTTGTAGATTTTTTTTTTCCTTTTTTTTGAGCTACACGAGAGGGTGTTATTTTTATTACACCCTCGGCGTGTAGTTGAACTTTTCCTAATGAAAATTTATTGACTTTTACCTTGGGCCACTTCCTGCCCCCGTCCCCGGTACCCCGGCGCCACGTGGACGACACGTTATTTCCGGCAGCCCAGGTGTCCCGTAAGCCCCTCGTCACCCGCCCACCAGTCCCTCCCCGGGAAAGGTGTCGTGGAAGTGTCAAAACATTGTGTAATTTCTCCCGGGCTGGGAAAAACCACACGAAACGGGGGTGCCTTGGTGACTTGGGGTGGCAGTTTTCGGCCGACACACACCGGATCACGGTCCGCCGCGATCCGATACCACGATAGTTAGTTGTTGCTGCGTGGAACTAATCAAAATATCGTTCGGTGGTAAGAATTTCGTGCCGCGACCGATCGCGATGAAGGGTGATTTGCGATGATGGATTTGAGTCCTGGGCTGCCATTTGCGCTCCCAAAGGCTGCACCGGGTGGGCAACAGCTTCCCTCGCCGATGTGGTGAAGGGTTGAACAGTTTGACATTTGTGATTCGACGTCAGCTGGTTAGCAAATCGCGCGCCAGGAGAGTCGTAATTTGCAATATCGAAATATTGACGTTAGAGACGGTCCGGGGAGGGAAAAACCAGACATGTACACACACACACAGTCCTGTAAATATCGCACAATCATCCACGCGGGGAACGGATGGAACGGATTGGAACATTTCAGATGAATGCCTTTCGTTTTTATCCGTAGTCGAAAACATACAAATTGATATTTAAATAGACCCGCGCGAACTGGAACTATCGACTGGGTAAAGATTTCGCATCGCTTAGGCAACGGAACCTATCGGCTCGATAGCTGCATGTTAGTTTTCAGGATAGGCAGGATAAACATCATATGCGGAAAATGAGCTCCCATATAGCACAATGGAAACAATTAGTCCGGCTTGTAAAGAGCCTACGTGTGTTAACATTCTGCACGCTTACATCACACGTCTGTTCAAAGTGTGCCTTATCTAACAACAAGATAAATACTAGACTTCATAGTTCCTCATAAAATGGATGCTTATATTCCCACTCAGCCGATCACTTCAAAGACATCGTAGTGAGTGTGATTTGAAAAGGCACCTCACCAGTGCATCAGAGGATGACGGAAGCAATGCCACTCTTTGGGGTGGTAAATATTCAAATAAACAATCTACTTTACATTGACAACTAGTTTGTTTAAAACAGGAAAGCAATAAAAACACCACCCAGCGCATGCCCACTGTCAAGACAAAGCACACAAGCCTTTGCCGCACTATCTATCGCGGCGACGCAAAACAACGATCGAATTGTCACGCAACACAAGTACACACTATCCCGAAGAGAACGATACGTGGGCTTAGTGGCTCCGGATGCAGGATTTATAGAGCGCCTACAGAGCGCGCCCGATTCCAAAGTGCCACTAGTTTTCATATCGAACAGCAAACCGTGTCTAAGACGAGTGATATGTTCGTCATCCTTCGGCCGACAGTGCCGCTTATTGATTTATCTTGCCTGTTTTGTGTGTTTCCAAACACACTTGTACGCCACTCAAACGCACTTGCGCGAGGTAAAGATGTGTCATGGAAATTATTTAACGCTCTTGACTGGCTAAGAGGTAGCGTGAAGGTGGTGACAGGGAGAAAAAAGGGCAGTACTATCAACCCACTATCAACCGCTTTTGTTTGAACAACGCGCTGTGTCAGAAGATGGCGTTCTTTTACGCCAGATGTGTTTTGCAAATTAGGAAATGTACTACTAGAAGAGTTGTGTAATTCAGATTCAGATTCATGAATCTTTGTGTTTTAGAGATTCACGAATCTTTGAATGAGAGATTCATGAATCTGTGAATGAGAGATTCATGAATCCCAAAAAAACATCAGATGATGCGCAAAAAATGGGTACATGAACCCCTTTTTTCATCGCAAGATCCAGACCAATGAAAGATCCATGAAAGATTCATGAAGATTCATTAAGGTTTCGAAAGATTTATAAACGTTTGAAGATTAGAATCCCAAAAGATTCATGAATCCATCTGAATGAATCTTAGGAGAAAGATTGAATTAATTTCGCAAAAAGAGTCATAAAGTTCAACACTAACTACTAGTGGTAGATTTCAAATGTGAGTAATAAAAAGTGAAATTGAAATGAAGGTTAGTGTGCTCCATCTGTCCTTGGATGATTAGGTTGGTTCTTTAAGTAAGTTGTTCTAACACGAACCTGAAATGAAAAAGAAAAAGAAAGAAGTATTAGAAAACATAAAATTGTCACATTAGACTGAATGATTTGAATTTCTAGCTCAATTAGTACAAGCTCATTTCTATCGCTTCGAATAGGATCATTTCAATCAAGTTGCTATCGTTTGCCAATTGTCACCTCGCAATTATGTGATCGCGCAGGTTACTACTTTCTGCCTTGCACCAGCCAACCAAGTGCAGTGCACCACTGTTTGACCTAAATTCATCGAACCGTCTATTGCGTCATGGCTAGAGAAACACACAAATTGAGGCAAATGATCATGGTTCCCTTAAGGGACGCCCATAAGGAGTCTGGGAGAAAAAGAGACGAATGCGAAACATGAACAAAAACGCGCACCCATATGGGCGCTTGACAATATGGAATACACACAGGCGCACATAATTTTATCAAAACCCAAGTGCACGCGAAGGCTTAGCGCTCATCCCACGCAGGAAAAGAGCGCAACCTGAGCTGAAGGTCTAGTAACTAGACCCGCCGGTGCACGCTGAACGATACGATTCCAAAGCCGGCTGGGGATCATTGAGCAAAACCGAAACGGAAACGGAGGCCAACCGCAAGGTACCAAGCCCGACGCCGCGGTTCAGCTCGGTTCTTTAGCTTCGGCGAGCTCCAGCGGTATCGCCATATGACGGGCGTGGGCGAGCCAGTTTCAACAAATGGGCCAGCTTTTTTCCTCACCTTGCCAAGGCACTCAACTCCGCCTGTTTGGACTCCTAAAGCCGGGTGGCAGGTGGCGGGTGACAGCAACCGATAGATCGAGCAGACCGAGCGGATCGGTTAATGTATCTGCTGCTACCAGTTTTTTTTTGTAGTCCCGCCGGCGGAGTGCTTTATGGATATGACATTCCAGCATTGTATCCCATCGCGCAGCTCCTGCACGGAGTCGCGACACCGGTTGAAAATTCAATTATACGAGCTGCAAGTGTCTGGAGGGCTGTGACAACGTATTGGGAATTTGGAACGTTGATGAAGTGGGCGCATTCGAATGCAGCTGCTATGAATGGAGGTAATCTGTGGTTCCGTACAACAATCTGCACGCTAGATCTAGAAGGTGGTTTCGATAGATTCCATGAAGGCTTTTTTGCCTCAATCGATACATGAATAAATCGTTGAGTACTTTATGTTATACGATATCATTGTTGGAATTTACAAGAATTAAAATCATTGTGCATTAATTTTCTAGCAGCATTTTATATTCAAAGATTAAAAGAGAGATTATACAATTGCAATATTATTGGAGGAATACTTCCAAGCATTCCAAAAGTTAATTCTAGATTTATAACGCTCGTCAAAAATATCTTTCGTCGACCGGAAGTTCTGGGATCTTGCAACGAGCATCATCCATTGCATAATTCACTCCGGAAATTAATATCCCCCCGACACCCTGGCACAAGACCATCTTCAAGACACACATGAATGAACTCTAACTCTCGACAATTCTGACGTACGTGTAAACCAGTGCGACCAGAAGAAATCATTTGTTCGACATGTTCACGGACACCCGGGCCAGAGGCGGAGGCGTTTCTTGACGATTGTTTACAAGCGCGGTGCAACCAGAGCGTCCCACGCGCCGCCTCTCCGAAATGGGAAAATGTTTCCCTCACGCACCAGTGCGTTCCTCAATCTGCGCCGCTGAACGGTATAGGTGACCGAGTTCTCGCCGCCAGCCGTAGCTTCTTCTCGTGTGGAATAGAATCGAATCGCCACCCATTTGTGTGGTAACAAATTCAATCAAATTGTCATAAAATACCCAACGCAACAGGGACAGTTCGGTGGAACGTGACTTTAAAATGAAAGACAAATTAAATGGACAACATTAAAATCGCTAGACCTCGAACCGTCCGGCCAGTTAAAAGAACCGCTACACCATCTGCCATCGCGACGCTTCCCACCTAGCAGTAGCAAGTGTTTTTCCTTCATCTTTTCCCCCTGAAGCGTCGAAACGATGAGAACAGCCATCAAATCAGTTCATTCCGGGCGAGCAGATTCAGGTTTGGGGTGGTTCCGAAGCAAATTGGGTCACCGCAGTGAGCGTTGACAGATAAAATGGGAAAATTTACGAGCGAGCATTAGTGGGAGGTTCTCCAAATTTGACCGCACGCTTCACGCTTGCTATCGGAGCGTCACAAGTGCGGACACATAATGGGTCATCTGATTTATTTATTTGTTTTTTCTTCCCAGTGTGAGCTTGTCACTGATGTCGAATTAAGATTGATTTTAAATGCCCACAAAACGGTCGAAAAACCTTTTCGGGGAAGAATTTCAAGGTGATAAAATGTTTTGTTAATTCCAAAGGACAGCTTCAATTTAAAAACAACAATCGAAAGCCTTGAAACTTGAATGAAGTTCGCTTTTACGATTAACAATAATTATGACTAAAATTAAATCCAAAATGAAAAACCTCAAGAAAAACCTCTCACTTCTCAAAGTGCACTTCTCTGTTGACAGCCGAACAAGTAATCATAATCCACCACTACCGTAATTGCATGATGAAAAGCCTGTGCGTGTAACCCAACACCCACGACATTCAATTAACGAATTATGCTACAAATTTATGATAATGTTCCACCCGTGCCGAGCTACCAGCCACGCACTTGGACACGGCTTCCGGCAGGGAGTTTTTAGTAGAGGGTATTGCACACCTTGCCGGATCGCTTACATATAGCAGCGCCGCAGCCCGGCTGACATGTGCACACTCATCATCCATTTTATCCACCAACCGTCACCATCTTTGTTCCACGCTTTGCCCTAACGGTATCCGAACAGAATGCATCCATAATGCGCGCCCCGCTTTGTGGATTCTGCGCCGGTGCAATCGCAAACTGCATCAAAGCGCTTCCTTCTGTTTCTTTCTCTGTCAACCCAAGCGAAGGGTCAACCAACGGGGAAGGAAGAAGAAGAGATGTTACCTGTTGCCCCGAACGAGTCCGACTGCGCGAAGGTGGCGCTAATTTATTTACAGATCTTCGAATCGATAAGTTTTAATTTGTTGTTTGCCGCAGGAGTCGGGTAACCGAGCCGCGGTTTAAGGAAGAGCCGCCGATTCGAGGGGATCCCTTCGGTCGGTGGGGGGAAGATAATCATTTCTTTTAATAAATGGTTGAATGGGAAAACATGTGCCAATGGAAGATCCCTGTCCACCGATAAAGAGGGGAGGGGGGGAAGAACGCTAAACGCCACCTATCGCCGACCCGCTAAAGGTGGGAATGTTTCTAATTTAGATTTACGATAAGCCCCGAGGTGGCGTTGGCGCTGACCACGCTTGTGTGTGTGGGCGGCAATTTAGAAAGCATATATGCAACGCGAACCGGCAAGATATATGTTCGATATTCAGGTAATATTTATTTCAACAAGCGGAACGCTATGCATCTTCGGTTATTCAAGAGGCCAACGCACAATAAACCGTTCATAACTAGGGCAGGCCGTCGCACCTTAAGAAGTATTATTTTTTTATGGATCGGCTTTTCAGAAATGACGTTTGATAAGAAAAAGCTTACTTTTTGCCAAGCCACTCATTTCAAAAAGTGCACTGCTATTGATTGTTTGCTGCCATATTTGTACATTTCTCGGAAACCTGTTATTCAGCATAACAACACGTCATTCAGGTGCGCACAACTCATGATTTGCTGCATAATGCAGTTTTACTTTTCATGCCACTCCCGGTGCATAATTGTTTGCAAGATGTCCAAGTGGTTTACTTTTCGGAAAACTTTTAACACGTTGACTGACAAGCGTTTTTAGCACAATTTGTTTGTTCAACAGTTGTTTTATAAAATTTGTTTATAACATTTCTTAAAGTAACGGATTTTGAAGGCTAAGCAAAGACTTAGCTTCCCAAAGAGCTTGATTTTAACATTATTATAGTTTTTATGTTAAATTTTAATTTATTTATCGGTCAAAAGCTTTTTAGAACTAATTGCTGCTGTCACATGTTTTTGGGTGACGTGGTAGTCAACATGTTAAATGATGGATTCACAAGGAGACTCCGTTACTACATAAAAGGTGTAAAACAGGAGATGGTGACTGCTCAACGTTACAGATTTCGGTGTTGGAAAAATTACATTGATGATAAAAAGATTCCATCTTCTACAAGGAAAGACGCGAATTAAAAAGCCCCATTATGGGTGCATGAATTAACAATAAATATTGTACAACTCAAAGACTAATTCCATTGAAACGAAAAACGTACGCGATTTTGAATGAAGCATCGTCTCAAATTCATTAATAAGATTGGAAAGAGTTTCGCTTTCAAATTGATGTTGATGAATGAACGCTTCTACTTTCTCGTTTCTTTTACAGTAAAGCGCAATTCTGTGCAGCCTTTGTCGTTTGCGAAAGTATGCCTTTTTCCGCGGGAAAACTCTTCCTCTCGTCCCGCACGCGGACGCGACCCCCATCCGTTTCACGATTGCAGGCGGACGGACATCTTGCGCGCGCGTAAAAGGCGCGTCGTTTTCTCGCGCCCCTTAGCGATGGGCCATGTTTATTTATGAATGTTTATTTATTTACTCGGGCTTGTATTCCATTAGGAGAAACTGGCCAGAACACCACCGTGCGGGGACGTGTGGGAGGTCCCGAGCCGTGCTAAGGTTGGTGGTAATCTGAAACTGTAGCAACCTTGAACCGATTCCAGCATCGAATCAAATGCATCTCCGGTGTGCGTTCGGGGTGGCAGATTGATGGATCGTCCGGTCGGGTGTAGGATCGCCCTCCACTAAAGTCTAGGGTTTTGGGCGAAGGTGTTAGGCGAAGGCCACGCCGTCCTCCGCAAAGGGTGCCCGCCCGTGGACAAGGGTCCGCCGGAACAACAGCACGCAGGCCGCGGTGGGAAAGTGACTCGTTACGCGGTCGTAGGAGGAAGTCACGAGAAGAGGCTGAACCGGTAAGAAAATACTACCGGACGCACCGGTTCGGGGATCTGTATCACTTTCTATCGCTTTGTGTGGCAACGATCTGGAGAGGTTTCACTTTCAATTGGACGGATTCAATTCATTGCCAAGCGATGGGAGATAACACCGCGATCGAGGTGTTTCGTTTCGACGTCGAGATGAAAGTGAAAACCTAAAACGATTTAATTTGTGACAATGACATCGATTGTCTTCACCTGAACGATTTATGTTCAAATGATATCGCGTGAAACATTCAAATAAATGCATTCACAAAAGTGTGGTTTCACGTGAATGCAACATTGTACACTTTATAAGTTTGAACTTTAATATGAACGTTGTAGCTTATTCGAAACCATCGTTTGTCTCATGTAACTAAATGCAACCGCTAGTTTTGCCCCTAATCGGTTTTAAATTTTTCTTGTCTTTGCATCTGAAAGCCATTAGCTGCGTGCATTTCCCGAAAGAAATTTGGATTGGAAAAGCCCTTTCCTTCGCAAATCCCACCTTCCGTGCGCTGCCATCAAAATAACACTCCTTTTCGGCCCATCCACTTTTCGCCATTAAGGTCACCGTCGCAAATACCATCGCAAAACATGCCATTTCAGCTTGCCCTTCGCTCCGGTGCCGAATTGCGAATCTGATGACTTCATTACGGTCCTCCCGCGCACGCGGCCGAAGGTTGAAGATGCGACTGAGCGAAACCGAAACGATGATGGCATATACCGTGCCGTTTCACCGACGGTCGTTGGCCGTGATCGTCTTTCGATTCGGCGGTTTCGCGGGCGGACGGACGGAAGCTGATTACAGTTGGCCCCAAAAAACAACCGTGGCAACGTGTTTCTGCACGACATTGTTAGTTTAGTGGGGTTTTTCGCATGTCGTATGCATCCGAAAATGGCCCATCAACCGCCCACCGTGCCCCCGTGCGGAAAAACCTGTCCCCCTGCAATACATCCACCACCGGCTTGCACCGTCGGACGGGAAGGAATGTGCACCGACCGAGTCAAAACACTACCCTGCTTAATGGTGCAGGAGCGCTCATTTCGGCGCGACCGGAGCGATCCCTGTTATTGCCGCTCGTCGCCGGTACGCATCTCTCGCCTTGACACTAATAATCGACTAATTTTCCACGACACATAATTTCCCTCCCCGCCCGGTTGCCCTGACGAATTCGACCCACCGGGCGCGAGGGTGATTGAAAAGAACAAAACCCATTTCCATACAATGCACGCGCACAGCATCGATCGATTTTATGGCACCGATTTTGCTGCGTCGGCCCGTTTGTTCTGTCGATGCGTACGTACCACACCCAGAGAGTATAAACGGTTACAAAAAAAAAAAACCATAAAATACCCCAATCCATTTACCCTTCTTCCACCTTTCGGCAAACACACACATCGAGCGCGGGTCGAGCTTCGTTGCGCTTGATTAATGACCGCCACCGTGTTGATTCTGGTAGAAGCTGCCCTCGATTATTGCGATATACTCTGGAAGCCATGGCCCTTTTGTTCGTGCTCTAGTTCGTACGAGAACGTCCGTAAACGACAACAACAACAGCACCGTAAACTGTTCGACCCTAAACTCACAACTGCGTTTGGCGACATCATGTGAGCCCTTTAATGGGAGAGGAAGGAAGAGGCTCACTGAGGCGAGGGGTGATACCGTCCCCGTTTGCATCATCCACTGGCGACCCTCAGCAGCTCCCGTTCGACTTTGAAAATAAAGTTTGACTGCTATTTTTTTCCGTCCAGCTCTCGATGGGTTCGTCGCTTCCTGCACCATACGAGGCATTGAACTCTTTCTCAACATTTCACCCGTCACTTGGTTCGGCTTCGACCGGCGTCGGTGTGGATCAAAATGAAATGCGTCCGCGGTGCGCTTGCACTCACCAGTGACATGCCGACCGGGGTGTTACTTCCTTCTTTACACGATGCATTCCACCAACCCCCCCTGCCGGACCAACATACGCACACAACCATAGCCACGAAATCGACGCGACCGTCATCGCGCGGTCGTGTGTATCATGTACCCTCTAATTTGATAATCGACTTGAATTATAGCAATTTTTGGCAGTGAAAATTAAAACCTCCTCCGGCAATGCGCGCTCGTCTCCCCCGGGCCAGCTTCATCCACTTCCACTAGGAGCAGTGTGCGTGCCGCTCGGCACACCACTAACTACATTTCCAAAAATCCTAAAAGTAAATCGGCCCCTCCTCGCCCTCTCTCTCTCTCTCCCTCTCGGTCTTCCTCCTGGCTAACCCCCTGGGGGGCCGGATTTGCCCATCGCGAGCGAGGGCACGAGGATGAGGAGTTTGCATTAGCGTAGCTAATGATGATGGACCCCGCCGATCCGGAAAGTTTCGAGTGTGCATTCATATGCGCGATACGACGATATATACAGTTTTTTTTTTCGTTATTTCCTTCCGTCGCTCAATTCGCTCGCCATCCCCGCTGGAGCTACTTTACTACTTTTCTCGACCGTTTGTGGGTTTGTAATCTTCACCGACGAGAGAAAATACTATACTCCCTCTCTACCACCCCTCCTTCCCACACACGTTGGTGACTATCGGAAGGGGTGGGAGGGATGGTGGAGGAAAAAAAGGAAGCGAAACAAGTTACTTTCGGTTTCATCTAATCGACTATCGTGCGCCGCCTAGCCTTTGAGTGATTACGGATTATTATTCCACGTGTGTGTGTGTGTGCGCGTGTGCTTTTTTCGTTCGTCTTTCGATTCAGGAGAGCATTCCATTGAAAGGAAAAGTTCCGTTTTCGGCGGACGGTGTAGGGTTTTTTTTCCTCTTTAATTCGGGAAAACTATGCTCGTTTCTTTCGGCATCGGAAAACGACAGCCTTCACCATATGTCAGGTGACATTGGCATTGGCGTAACGGTGGATGATTAAAACGAAATCGAAACGTTTCATTAAAACCTAATTTTCTACGCCAACGGCGCACGGAATGTCGCGGTGTCCCCGCTCGAAGCCAGGGGTGTCATTCACCTTGAACCTTTGGGCAGCGACACGCGTGACAAAAATATTTATGAAAAAATTTACGTATACTGGTTTTTCTATGGCTTTCTTAACAACTTCAGGGAAATGCAAATGTGACTAACAAAAGAGTTAGGATTTTGCGAAAACATATTTTTAAATACTGGCTTTTTGCTGTTAACTAGTTTTTCATTTTAAAGCGATGTATAACGGCAGTAATTGAGAAAAGATACTTGTTTGAAACAAAATTAAGATACAAAATTTGATGCATGAAACGGAACCAATAAATATAAAATAACGCAAAGCAGTGGCGGATTTACACTCAAGGAGGCCCTAAGCGGTAAAATGAACAGGGCTCCTACGAAATACCGTAAAGATGATAAATTTGTATCTTGTTTATATGCATTTCAACAAAATTAATGTTGGATATTAATTTTATCCAATAAAATTAAATAAATTTACTGGCTGACTTCTCGATGTTTGATTTTATCAATCTTGTTTAACCATTCTTATTCAATAGTTGGATTAGGAAAATTATGTAATTTAACTTCTCCCATTAAAATCCGTATAAAATATTCATTTGAACATGCACATCATTGTTCAAGGACTGGCGATTTAGTTTGAAATAGTATGCAGCTTTGGCAAATGCATGACAACGTCAAACAAGATATGTCAAAAACGCATTGCTTGCATTAAAACTGTTAAAGTATTTCAATGCATTATGTTAATTCTATTTTTGATAGATAAAATTTTTTTGTTGTTTTGCTACAAATACATGCTTGTTTCCAATTGATAAACTATAAAACGTTTATTTTCTATAACTCTTCAACTCTAATTATATACCGGATCTACCATTCATTATTTCGTTATGGTTCTTATCAATAGTTTTCAAAGGATACAGTAAAATTACCCTTTATTGTAATATTGGCCCTATTCCAACGTTTAAGCCTATGGAATATTTGTTTAAGTATACATTTTGAGAACTAAGCCCTTGAAGTTTCTCCGCGGCCGCTCAGTCCGCGCAATGTTAAATCCGCCGCTGACGCAAAGCATAATAAAACGAAAATACTCCTACAATTCTTGCTTCATCTGAGAGTGTGAAGATTGCTAGCAAAGTTCTACGATCGCAAAAGAATTTCTATTCATCGCCACAGCATCGAAAACATTGCTCGGCAATTCGAACCTGCATGAGGCGCGTACATCCTTTATGATCTTCCATTGCATGCACTTTCTGCGCTCCGACACATTATGCATATCCTGCTTCAAGCTTTATCCGTTCACTGGTTCTACAGCAACTGATCTGACCGAACACCGGCCGGGGGGGCATTAATGATGAATAATATTTCTTTGCATTCCTGATTCGCGGTTTTTGTGTGTAAGAGAACTCGGTGGGCACCATTTTCATGCTGTCAGCAACGCCGAAGGCCATTCGCTGTTGGCGCATAGTTACCACCATATTTGTCGATAGTTTTAAATGGCTTTTTATTCCGACCATTTTCCCGACTGTCGACACGGTGAGAAAGTTTTCAGAGGTTTCAGAACCACGGTCGGAGAGGATAATGTATCGTTTTGATGACGCTCGGTCGGGTGGTGGTTTGCATCATTCGCAACCCCCTAGAAGGCACGGACCCGTCATCGGTCGTTGTCGTCCACCCCGCTAATGAGCCCAGGTGCGAACGGAACGCGGCTGAATGCGGGCGTTGATTGCCTGCGGATTGAGAAATGATCGTCTCACGGTGCATGTGTTCCTCGGGTTCAGTGCAATCGAGAGCACGCATTAAAGTGCACAATTTTACCGCGCTGTTCGTTGCGGTTCGGTGATTGGATTGGCGAAAAGTTCAAGGCGCCGTGGATCGATATAATTGTTGAACCAAAAGGTGCAGCAGGTTGTGGACGCGGTGCATCAGAATAATGCAAGCCGGAATGGAAAATGGCAAGTGAAGATGGCGATAATGAACTGAATCGTGATATGATCACGATTGTGCGCGCGAGATGATAGGACCTTTGGCGAACGAAGAATGCTTCACTCTAGAAATATTGCCATGGTAGACATTTTATTAGTATTTTTCTGATTCGCCATAAAGCGGAATTAAGTATCGCCTTTTTTGCTGATCACTATCTTGTCCAAGCATAATGTAAATTCTTTTCTTTGTGGCGCACATTAAAGTAATGATTTTGAACATTGCCAAAAAAAAAGAGGGGGAAAAAACGAACCGCCTCCGAAAGCCCATCAGCACACCCACCGGGAGCATTAAATTATAGCCAGGGAGATAATTTCACCCGTGCGCCCGATCCAAACGTGCGGCTACCATTCGGCCATTGCGTTACAAATGCGTTAGGCAACTTTCGATTGTTTCAACACACAGGGCGCTCTCCTGCGCAACGTGGAAGAAGGGATGTAAACAAAACAGAAAAAAACCAAACCCCCAAACCCAGTAGTTTCTCCCGAAAGCCTTCGCCGTCGTGTAGGATAAACATGGATGTGAACGCCACCCCATCCGAGTGCCCAGAAACAACACACCACTGGAAAACACTGATCGCGCGCAAATGGCAAGAAATGAGGTAGCTGGCAAATGTTTCCTACAGAAAAAAGGGACTAGTCGAGCCTAACAAACTAAAACCTAAAAAAAAGCCTGAACAAATCTCCGCATGCCACCTGATCCCTGGCCCTACACCCCCCGGCTCTTGTGTGCCGTCGGGGTTCGCAAAACCTGGCGCTGCTCTTTTTATCGCGTTCCGCGACTTTGCGATCGCAGCTGGGGAACCTTGAACTTAGCAGGACTAAATGGATGGGTGGGATCAAAATTATCGCCAAATAGCGAAAGCAAATTTACTTTCATTTGGAAACCGGGCGCGGTGAGTCGAACGAAACGGAATTGTTTGGATCTGCGATCGAGAGTTTGTCAAAATATTGTACGTGAACGTTTGGTTGCTCTAGAGAGGACAAAAAAGATTTTAGCGGCTGCGAGGGAAAATAATTAATTTTAATTGTTTTATTAAAATGTATGTACTACACTTTCACAAATTTAATCATGTTTGTTTCATTAATAGCATGTCAAAATTAATGAATTTAAAAAATGTATAATGAAAACATTTTTGACAAGCAATAATTGATCACTTCATTCGAATGCCAATAGAGGGGCAACCTCGAACGGGTTAAACAATACAAAACGTGTGCAAATTTTCACCACCATCATAAATAACACTTCAGAGAAAGCAAAAGTGAATAAAACATAATTATCAAACGATTGAATTTTTTAATTCAATCAATTTTGAAGAAGCAAAAAATCCTGCCAGTCGCTTTGCGCGCTTCCTGCATAATGAGGCAAATGAAAACAAACTTTCGAGCGCGCGAAATAATTCATCATAGCCGCGAAAAACATTAATCATGTTCGGAAGAAGCTAGATCAAAACAAGTTCACTTTCGTGCGCCATCCGAACCCGGCACGCTTTAGCTTTACCACCGCGCGCAGGAAACTAAGCGGCCAGGTGGCCCGGAACGACGTGTTTATTCTAATCAGCTCTAAACAGTGATTAATCAAAGCCTGCCCTTGCGCGGGAAGCAGAATGCGAATTTTGGGGGGCCGGCTGATGAAATTTCTCTATTAAAACTTCATTAATCACCCGACCTCGGTCGTACCGCGCGCGTTGTTGCTTGGATGGTTTTGCGAGCGAATTGTTTTTCTTTTTCACATGGACCAACCGTCCCATCTATGATGTTACGTCCGCAACTCTCAGCCTGACCTCGGAGGGGGCGCACCGACCGGAAGCGAGTAGCCGTTGGCAAAGAAGGTATAAATAGCTGACCCCAGCTGCGAAGATTTCCACCCAAAAACCAGAGCCTCGGCGAGTTGCTAGGTACGGCTGGGACGGGAGGTACCAAAGGGTTTGGAAGAAAATTGGCTCCTTGTGCACTTTCACACTTTCCAATTTGGGCCTCGGATAAGGGGGAGGAGGGTTGGGGAGGGGGGAACGAAAGTCTTCCCCCGCGGGTCTCGCGGCCGGCGGTTCATTCATTCATTCAAAGACCGGGTTTACATCGACGTCGGGACAGTCGAAACACTCCGAGATACCGGAGGGCTCCCGGGCCGATTCTGGTCGCTCGACGATTAGGGCGGCCGACCGGGTGGTGACGACCGGAGGTGTGCTGTCGTGCCGCTCGCCGGATTTGCGTGATCGAGCTTCCTGCACGCGCGAGCAGCGAGCGCGCCTTGGTTCTGCAAAACAGCCTGTACCGCCAAAGATCGATCGCAGATTCGTATCGCTTTCAGCGTGGCACATTCCGCGGATCGTTGCGCCCGATCGGTGATAGTGGAAAACACGACAATTATCGGCATTCATTTGTGGGTGAATGGCCATTCCTCGAATTTCGTTTTGCCACCGAATTATGTTCGAGTGAACCGCGGCTTTGACGGATTTCGCTGCCACACGCAATTGGCAAACTTTGTGTCTCCTCGTTGGTGTATGAATTTACCCTAGCTTTTCTTCTCAAAAGAAAGGTGCATAATTTCTGATTTTATTATTTTAAATTGATTTTCGTGCATATGATTTGTACTCACTGTTTACCATCTTCTATCACAGATTTACGGTTAAAGACAGCCGTCATCACTCACCTGGAAGTACACAGAGAAAGAGAAAAAAATGGTCTAAATAAAGTGTTTACGAATACTTACATCTAAACATGCGAATTAACAGGCACACTTTACGCAGATAGCGATCACCCAACGAACTGACCGCTCCACCCATATTGCGTGGAGTTATCCCATAAATTATTTCCCACTAGAGCTGAGTTGCGTAGTTTATTTTCCCACCCAACCCAGGACGCGATTATCACGACCAGGAACTATCAGGCGAAAGAACCGGGTGGTGAGGAAGGGGAGGGAGTCTTAAGTCCGCTACAAAACGGACCATATTTATATCCGCCCTAATTATGGTTGCCATCGATCCATCACACACGTAAACATACGCATAGCGGGCGTCGTCCGCGTCCCGAGCGGGAGGTGAATTTTCCCGCGCCGAGCGATAAAGCGTTGAAGCGCGCTCGGGCGGGCAGATTTCCACAGGCTCTCCAACCGGACAGCCTCCATCGGGTGACATTATGGGGACAAGGAGCGATTAGCAGCACCGGACACGGCATCGGGAGCAATCTTTACTTTCTGCCCACCAACCGCCCACCGCCGCCGCCGCCATCTTTCTTCCGTGGGCTTCGCTAATTTGCATCTAATCAAGCTCGGGATGTCGTGGTAAGGCGTTGTCGAGTGGTTTACTTTTGCCCCTCCCTCCCGGTCAAGCGTTGGACTAGTTTTGCTGACGTGTGATTGCAAAAGATGGTTATCGCTTCGTCACGCAAAATTTCACACGACACCACTTTCACGGGAAGCCCAGGCCCGAGAGACGTGGCGTTTGCATCACCCAGATGATTATATTGATAATATTAGGTGGAATCGCATACGGATTTGTTTATTTAACCATGGTTTAATCTGCCGTCTAGCGTTCATTTTGGATGAACCGCGTTCATTTGTCATTCATTTGTGTCAAATTAAACCATGGTTTAAAACTAAACAAATGATTGTCACGCACCCTAGGGTTCTGCGGGTAAAAGTTTCGAGCAGTATAATAAACCATGGTTTCTGGCATCGCATACGCTCTAACTTCAGCGTTGACAATGGTTTATTATATGATGTGTCTGGGGTAGTTGTTTAATAAACAAATCCTCCGCGCAAGATATTTTATTGTAAAATATCAATAGGGAAGTCGATATTTTTGTGGACTCAGGCACAACAATATACATTTTTAACATTGGAATGGATGAAAAAGGTTTAATAAAAAAGTAAAAACACAAATAAATACCGGTTATGTCGCCGATGGGCAAACGAGTGTTTAAAGAACATTCGGCAATTTAACACCTAAGTTACTATGGATAGGACTATATTTATTAGCTAATCGAAAGCACGTGAGCTTTTTTTTTTAAAAGAGTTGGTTGGATTATGGGGCTTAATCAAATAGGGTATTCCCAGTCTTCAGCGAACCGAACCATATCCGGTTGTATGAACGAAGGCAAAAAATGGGGTATTCCACCTAATTTTTCTAATAAAAAGATAAAACGAAAAATAGAGAGATATGTACGTTATATATTTTAGCATTTATTTATAATTTGAATGCAGTTTACAGTTGAGCCAAATGCCATGCTTCGATACGAATGAGTCGATATAATTTTCTACGATATGGATATCCACTAGAATATTTTCTGTGGCATGAATTAGTGGCAGAAGATTTACTTTGCATTAATTCCCGTTGTAAAATTACCCACCACTTGTACACAAACCGAAGCAAATGGCAGAATGGTCAATGTTTTTACGAATTACACTAGGTAAAAGATTTCACAGGTTTCGGTTTTCCATATCGTGTTGTTATTTTTTCATTAGTAGTTAATAAAAATGTACCAATGCCAAGAAAATAACTAGTGAAAATTTTAAACAATAAAGAAAAACAAAGAAGTTGGTTTTTTAATTAAAAATGGTTTTGAAAACGTTCAGAATAACATTTTTAAATTGTTTGTCATCAAAGCGCAAAGTAGGCTTTGTATCAATGGTTTAACATTTAACCATGGTCAATTGAAACAGTACGCGATACCAAATTCGAGCGGCTAAAATAGACCATTGCTTAATTTAAGCCATGGTTAAAATTAAACAAATTCGTATGCGATTCCACCTATTATTTACGTGAAGTTGATGGAATTACCAGAAACAAACCAGACCCCGTGCGTACTTGAAATAAGACTAGTTAATTAGGAAAACAAAACAATCGTACAGAATAAACCTGATTGCCTTATACGAAATTGATAAAATTATGATTTAGAAAGCTTATAAATGTTCACGAGAATATTAGTTATGTTCTGTAGTAAGTAAAACATTACAACATGTCCACGGTTTCAAGTTTAAAATAATAGAATATAGGTTTCCATCTTCTCCGTTTGCTTCATTTCGAAATGAAAAGATTTTCCAGAACGAGTTAACGCTCGAAGCTAGAAAAGAACGTACGAACGTTAACGAGTTTACACGAGACCATCATCAATTATTTCCTTAACACAGCTTTTGACTCATTTCTTGGACATCCAGCCACAGAAATGATTCATCGCTAGGGTCGTGGGAAACCGACACTTGAGTCGGCATCTTTCTGGACGAAAGCGTCTCCTGAGTCGACAGTAACCTGCGGATATGTGTGTTGCTACATTTCTCGCCCTTTTGCGCAACAGATGTTTCGCTGATGTTTTTGCGCAACAGATGTTGTTAGCTCGTAACATACTCCCACCATGATCGGCGATGACAAGACCACCAGCAAAATCCGATCGCCCGCCGATCGTAAACCGTTCATCAGCATATTCATAAACGGACGGTTTAAGGAAAGCTCGCGGAAAAACTATTGTCCCGAGTTCGGATATCGATTTGTTACGATGGACGAAGGAGCTTACGGAAGCCGATTCCCAGACGGTCCTTATGGTGTTGATAGAGATATTTCCAAAGCCCGGTGGCTCCATTAGGCTCGCAGCAATCGGTGGATAGCCGGTCATCTTCAGTGTGCTCCTCGACAAATCTTAATAGCGACGATATATCTTCACCGGCAAAGCTCACTCAAATAGTCACGTACGATCACACTCCAAAGCAATGGAGAAGAGGGATAAGAGAGGATGGAATAGAAATAAAACGACCAACGACACCTCAACACCGATAGGAGCGCACTATGCTTGGGCTATATGTTTCGCACGCTCCTCTCGGCAAAAAGATTATGCCGTCCACCCGTTCGTCGTGCGAGCGTGTCGTTTTCATATGCAAATTAGTTATGGTTTTTGCGGTTTACTTTTTTTTTGCGCGTGTTTTCTTCAAACCTCAAAGCTCTCAGCGCGCCAGGTCTTTGGGTAAGTGGCATCGAAGGGATCGCTCGATCGTTCGGCGCAGGAAGTCGATTTTGCATAAACATCTCGGGGTCTGATATGAGAAACCACCGCTCGTAAGCAGAAGTCATTTCACGGCTACCGGTTGGTAGGTTTCGTTCTCTTCCTCTTTTTTTCCCCGCTCCGTGTACCCCATTCATTTTGCGAAACGTGTGTCAAGATAGTGCGGCTATGACATTCAAAACACACGTCTCGTCCCGCGGGATGGGCGAACACGATCAACGGGGTTTGATAGAGGGATTGATGAGGGAAGACGTGCACGTTGCCGTCGCATCCTCGCGATGATACGTCATCGAGTGAAGTATCGACATCCTCCACCCCCCCCTCGATAGCTGATACTTTCCTTGTTGGTGAAGTGAAACCTCAGCGCCGTCCGAGGGACATTTGGTAACACAAGAGTTCGCTGAGAGCTGGCGTTGAGTTGCGCTTCGAACCGCCAACTGGCCATTTCACAAAACTTTTACATGCGCTGAACGAGACGTTATCGTAATCGACAGTCATGTTAGAAGCGATATGCGTGGCATTCGTGTGCAGTTGTTGAGATACCACGGAACAAAATGTAAAACATTGTAATGAACATGACTGAGAAAGCAGTACGGCAATCCGATGACCAAAAAACAAACAAATTGATTCGGAAGGCGGTTTGAAACATACTCGATCTCACATAAATTGTTATGTATCCTATGATTTCAATTATGTTATAAAAAAAAGAATATTCCTTTCAGTGATGATGTGAAAAATGTTGTAACCAAATGCGTATCTGACAGATGTATGACAGCTATATTAAAAGGGCAAACGGGATCTTCTACAACACATTCATCACAAACCGGCCATATTAAAATGGACGTTTCAAGAATTTGCAACCGGTTCGATTATCGCCAATCGCCGGTTCTCGACTCGACTATGCGCAGCAGACGTATTATTTGCCAAACATCGATTCATATGTCGGGAGGAATTATTATAACCACAAATTCTGTGGCGAACCCTTCCCCCTTCTCGGGGGTAATCTCCACCGCTCCATGTGTCATGATGCAGCAAATTTAATATATTCCTCTTTCCATTTTCCATTCACAGAAGAAAATGCGAAAACCTTCCGCTGCGCACCGTTTTTTTTTTTTACTTCGAACCCAACTACAAGGTACAGTTACATCGCTTTGAGCTGCGTTGCGTGGAGTTAGAAATGGTTCTGTTGTGGCCGAAGCACGCACACAGAATCCGCCCAATCTGCCAACCGGTTGTCGGGTTCGCTGTCCTCTATTTGCATGCGAGAGCAGCCTCACAAACCGTCAAACCAATTGCCATAAACAGAGATTAAGCGATCATTCATCTCTCGATGCTTTGCTGCCCCCACCCGTCCGCCGGCCGTGGTTTTATCAATGAATTGGCAGAACCAACCAACCTCAGCCGGTGGGATAATTATCATATGTTTGCTTGTGTGCCGCTCGTGTGGCTCGTCGAGAATTCTTCATCCACCGAAGAGGTCATTCTTTGGCAGGCGAACGCCTAGAATTGCCGTTCGCCTAGAATGGTACTTTCCCATTCTACATTTCTGCCTTCATTGCCCTCCGTCTTCGTCGCCATCCAGAGACCGGGAACGCGCCCGAAGGCTGGCGATGGGAAGAATGTAAACATACGTACGTACACAATGCTCACGTGATCAGTCAACGACACCGCCGCGAAGCGTTGATGCCTTAATCGCTGCCCATCTCGGGGCCCTGTCTAGCGTCCGACGGAGCCCTCCGCCCGCTCGGCGACAGTGATCGAACGATGGATGGGTTGGTGGCGGAAAATTAGCCGCCACCGGGAGAAAATGGTCCGGGCTCCGTGTGGCAAGATTTTCCAAATCCAACGTTCCCCGAGATCGCTCGCTCCGCAACGGGATGTGATTTGTACGAGGGCCGCGTTTGCACGTCGGGTAATTTATTCATATTTTCCAGACACCAAACCGCAAGCCGGGCGGGACTCAAACACGGCACGAGAATTCGCGAAATCGGAGGGATGGTGGCTGTGCGCCTCCCGGTGTGGGACCGAGAAGAAATGTTGTGACGGTCCGTGAGAACCTGGCAGAGATCAACGTACGTTCTTTTCCGTTCTACTCCGCAAACAACAGACGGTCGACGGTGGATCGCGCATCATCTGGCAACACACATTAAAAACAACAACACACTCCACTAACAGGTCTTTCTTTCTGAGGAGCCGTTAAGAACCATCGAATGACGTTTGACGATCTTTGAATGAGGCAAGCCAGTGTTGGCATGATGCAAACGCTCCAATGGACACGCGAATTGGCACGCTCGAGATGATAGCCTGTGGTTCACCGTGGGGTTGATTATGTTGCCATAACACCATGGGGTTCGCGAGGAAGATATCGCCCGACGATTTCACAAGAATCATGACCGCATATAAATGCACTATCGATAATCCACTAGTATCGGCCGAAATTGATGGTTCCACGGAATGATTACAGCAATTAAGCCTATCCTGTTCGTATGGCTGTCGTAAGGATCTAGCGATGGAACGAATTCTAAGTGCTAGCTGTTGTAATATGGCTATATCAGCTATATCGTACCATTTGGTCAAAGAATGATCGAAAATTTAAGTTCATAAAGATGGAAATGTAAAGCGAGAAAGCCCGGAATAAGACCTGAGAACTAAAATGTGAGTTAGAGTACTAGATCACCTCAGAATAGAATATGTTTAAAGGTATATTATCTGATGTAAGCAGGGGGAGTGTAGCAAAGGGGTTTAAAGATGTGGCGCAATAATTGAACCGGACTATACCCACTTTGGAACTCGTCTCCGATCTTTCATGTAAACCAACTCGTCGTTCGCATTTCAGTCCTTACATCACGCACATCACAGGGTACGTAGTTTAAAGGCGCAGCAACTGTCGGAGGTCTCGTTACACTCTCTACCGTGTGGCTCGAAGGTCCCAATGTAAATTCCTCAATGAAGCAGAATGCCGCGAGAATTCCCGCCGAGATGCGCTCAGAATCCCACCGACTGAGCTGTCCGTCCGGGAGCGTCGTGCGAAAGTTCACCACCTGAGGTCAAGCAGCTGAAGTAACGAACTTCTGGAGTAACGAACCCGCCGGCTGTGTTCGATTGTTCCTGTGCATCGCACCATAGGGCACACCGCGCTGCACCCAACTCTTTCGTGTGCCCTTTTAAGACCGCTTCGAACGGAACTCTGTGCTCACTGCGATTGTTCTCCTTGCAGACCTGTTTTCTCGATGGCTGAGCTTTGAAGGAACCCCATCATCAGTAAGCGTTCAGAGACCAACCCCCAGCCATCGCTGAAGTTTTTGCAACTCGATACCCAGGAGTCACCTGTAGCAAAACCAGACGAACAGCCCTACCGGTCAGAACCTGTTTCGGATTAATTGATTCACCACGATTCGAGTCCGGTGATGCTGCTGCTGTTCCAAGAGCAAATGTCCAGTTTAATACCTCCATCAGATTTGCACGTTCCATTCCTGTCCGCAGAGAAGCCGAAGAGGTATCGGTTACTTTCTCGGCGGTAGTCGGTGAGTGGGCTACTCCCAAACATATGTAGCTGATTCATCAGTCTGTCATTTTTCCCTCCAGTCGAAGAATAAATAAATAATAAATACTGGTTACAGCAAGTCCTTTCATCTTCGGGCAAAACATTGTGTCGAAATAAACAATCCGGCACCCCCAGACGCAGCTGCGTCGAATTCCTTGAGTTCGTCTGAGTGGGAATATCCCATGGAAAGTATAGATCACTGGTTTGGAGGAATGCCTAGGCATTTGGCTGTGTCTGATTTTTCAATACAGAGAAGGTACGAACGCACCGTACAGCAAAGATCCCTTGTTTGAGGAAAGTTTATTCCAGACGTTGGTTTGCCCAAGGTTTCGTTTCCAAGCCTCCAAGTTGTAGGCTGTTAAGATTAGTAACGGTTTCGCACTTGCTACATTCTTATTAATTCCTTCCTTCACGCACCATTCAGCGGGAATGGGAAAAGCCAGCCCCTCCCGAGGAAGCTGTCTCGATGAAGCATTACCCCACCGGGTCACACATCGGCAAACGTCTCGCCGTGTCAGCGATGTCACGTCACATGGCAATTTCTTGACGTTCTGTACAAAAGGCGTTCGCTGTTTCTGTGTGTTTTTGCACTTTTTGCCGTCTCTTCCTGCTTCCTTTGCACGATGGCTCTGATTAACGCATTCTTCCGTCCATACCGAGCGAGGGATTGAACGATGTGACCACTCCAGGGAGGAGGAGGAAAATGACTGCATTCGGTGGTTTCCAAATGAAGACGTTACGTGTCGGCGGCCTGTCGAGCCAGTGGTTCTGCCAAGGCAAACAATGGTTACGGTTCTTTTACACGTGCACTACGCAGACAGAGAGTGCAAAGGGCGACGACGCATTCTCTTGCAGACGTCGGAGCAGTTGGATGTGGTAATTATAAAAGTGGGAGTTCTGATATGAGGCAAGTTCTCCTTCGAAAGCGAATTAGAATTAAAAAAAAAAAACATAAAAATTGCTTGCGGTATTCAAGGAAGGTGAAATTAGTTATAGATCATTTCAAGCCGTTTTTGTGTAAAATTCTGAGGTATTACGTCACGACCAATGAACATCGACGTTAAATTTTATATGATTCTCCGCATTGCTCCTGCTCTAAAGGTGATAGAGAAAACTTTACAAACGTACTGAAGCCAAGAACTATCCATCATTAACAAACTTTAAGCATATGGTTTAAATAACATATCGGTACTTTTCGGGTCGAAAGATCAAAGATAGAGCCATTAGTTGGGCGGCTTAATACCGACAGTCAAATATACGTCCAGCAGGCACGAACATGCTCGTGTGAAATGGTTACTATCTTTATCCGATGGAACGAGAAGTGTTCTGTGAAAAACACAGCCCTTACCTGAAGGGAAGTCTGAAGAAACCAAACACATATATATACATATGCTCCCCAACGGTGCAACGCAAGGCGCCAACTGCGTAAGGAATCTCTACATCATGCGCCTCAGCCTCAGATACCCTGAAGTGTTGAAGTGCACTTGATTTCAAATTCAAATCAAGTGAAAATAATTAAAACAATACGGTCCCAAGATCCCGTGCGCTACGTGTTAGGCTCACACATTGCCTGGTTAAATCTCCGGTTCGTTCCTCTTGCTCGCACTCTCGAACATAAAAGAAGAAACCGCATGCACGTAGAGCTAAGGCTGCGCGCACGTTAAGGAATTGAGTCAAGTGGTTAATGGTAATGGAGCTTCCACTGAGCGGAGGCCGGGGTTTGGTGTAAGGCGCCGGTTGCCGGATTGACACAATCGTGCCCTCGAGGAGGTTCTGGTCATTAAAACCATAAACGACGGACGGAACAGCGCACACCGATCGAGCCCTCCGAGAATCGGTGGAGAGCTTCTGCTGCTTATGAATTAAACATACCGAGGAACCCATCGGTTGGAAGTCGCAGACCTCGTCGGAGTTGACTCTTGTGCTGGGTTAGAACTTTTCACACAGCGTGAAGTACGCTTTTTCCACCACCAGAACCCGGGAAATGGTGGTATTCTTCGGTGTCGCTGACCCTTCCCAACACACACTAGCAAAACGCACACGCAAACACGTGCAAACGGAAAAAGGCACCAGCACGAACGTTTGCGGCTTGTTGGAACGAGTCGTCGATGACGAAAGTGGTGCGCGCAGACCGGAGACCTTACTTAATCATACATCATCTACATCGGGCTGGCGTACTACAGGCCATTTCTACGTATTTGAATCGTCTGGGGGACACAAAAAATGGAAGCAAGGCGGAATGGAAATGGGAAAAACTAACATGCTGAATTTCACTTTCGTTCGCGAACTGCTGCTGCTTGGTGCCGCCGACGGTCAAATCATCATCCCGCTGGATGGACGAGCGAGAGTGGAAGGCGTGAGACAGGTTGTGCTCGTTAAAAAGTGATTACGATGGCCGTGGCCGCGAACCGTCCGCGCGTCCGTTTTCCGCTGGAGCCTGACAGCATGTACGAGCGCTAGGTAGGGTGTTCGATTCGCGGGGTTCCTTCTTTTATTATGTTTCTCGTTCGTTTTTATATCAAACACCTTCTCCTCATCATGTTTCCATAATTTTGTCGTTTTTTTTTTTCTCCCTATCCGCCAACATTATCATCAAAGAAGAAGTATAGACGAATCGAAGGCATTGATCATTGAGACACGCCGGACGGTGTGGCAGGTTTTTTGGCAACTCAAACTCGGACCCACCGGAATGGAATTCACCATATGTTGTGCGCTTGGCGCTGTCGAGAGGCGATGGAGGCGGGCTGGATGTTGCAATGAGTTATGAGATAATAATGAGTGGTGCAAAAATGAAGACAAGCAACAGGTCAACGCCATGTTTGACCCTGGTTATCTAACGCTCACCAACGGTCGAATGTTTTGCATGGCACTAAATTTGACTGATTGAAATTCCACCACCGCCAGTTGAAACATATTTTATTACTTTTTCAAAGGAAATTCAACTTCAATAGCTAAATTATTAACTTGGATACCAAGAATACAGGAAAACGAAAAAGAGAAAAAAATTAGTAGAGAAAACTGTTTTATAAATGAGAACCAAACAACATAAATCAAATATGGAAGAGTATACTCTATCTAGAAAGACATTCCTCAGAATAGGCACGTTTAAATTAAACATTAGATAACACACAAGAAAATAATATATCATGAGGGCTTTGCAATGTGTTTGCCAACGACAAAATATTTTTGGTGTTAATTCGAGACAACCATGTTGATGGATTGAATTCCTACTCTTTGTATTAAAAAAAGTGTAACGAACAATTTCTCAAATCCAATAAAATAAAGTATTACGAACTAAAAAGTATATCGGGAATCAATAAAATAACTAAAATAAACAGTTAAATTCAACTATGCTAAGAATCTTTTTAAGAACGGCAAATAAAACACCAAAAAACAAATATCCTAAGGCATATTTCATTTAGAACGACATTCGTCAGAACATAAATAAAATAAAAACAACCTATCGTGAGGGCTTTTTGACGCATTTTTCGGTGTTCGCCACTTAACGAGATACTGCTCGGAATGTTAATCCAACTTCAGCTGCAAACTCACGAGGACCACGAGGTCGGTTGCATCAAAATTCTGACTCACGGTCAACGCGGGCTGTGCTGTTTTGCTGCCGCCTTCGTTAATATTCATTGCACATTACTCATCTTTCTCCCCGTGTGCACAAGCAGCACAAGAACGTTACCTGGAGCTGGCAAGGGGCGAAGAGTAAGGCTTCCCAGCCGAACCTGGTGCCGCCTGCCTGGGTGTCGTAACATAAATTTAACGCTTACACCGTGCGCCGAGGCTCCAACGGCCGTGCGATTGTACGCCGATTGGAGCGCCTTCTCGTCGAGCTGGCCTGGACCGGACCTACGGAGACATCCGCAACCGGAGTGAGAAAGGATTAGCGCCGTGGACTGTGCCTTCGCTCCTCTCCCTTTGGTGGATACGCTTACGGGAAACAGCGCCCGCCCCAAGTTTGTGGTGGTGGTGGTGGAAGTGTGCAAAAACCGCGCAGAATTACATCCAATAAGCCCCCGAGGCGGCATGTTCTTCTTCCCTGTGAAATGGATAGTCAACAAACGGCCACGGCCAGGGACGCCCGGACGCCAGAGTCAACATCAATTGCCGGGCGCTGCGTACAACACGACGACACGCTAACGAAGCAAACTTCTTCGGGCGCACGTTAGAAGACACTCCAGAGAGAGAGAGAGAGAGTTCGTAAGGCGTTCGTCTGGGTGGTTTTTCCCCTTAGAGCTGGGCTCCATCGCCGTTTGGAGGACGTGTTCTTTCCTGTTTCTGCCCCGTCAGCAAATAGAGTGTCGATCGCTGTCGGATCTTGCCGGCGATGGTCATCGATCGTGTAAATTATTAGCACTCACAAAGACAACAGCGACAAGTACACATGCAAACGAAACGATGCACTTCGGGCAACGTTTTTTTTCCAGCTTCAAAGTGCCAATTAAAGATAAACTTCACTCTTCCTCATCTGCACTTGGACAATTGAAGTTTGTTTTTGTGTCTAACATTTTCACCAGCCGAACCATTCAAGGAGATACGGTCGCGTTTGCAAATTGTAATACAACTGCTCACTTTTAATGGCACGTTAAAAACGTTGCGAATTTTCCTTTCTCCCACCGAAAAAAGCGACGAAAATTAAATTAAACACAGAATTAACATGAACACCGGTGAACTTTGATGTTTCCATCAAACCATCAAGTTGCGCATTTGACGCGTTTCAAACCGATGTTTTCTGGAGCACCCCCTGCTCTTATTTTTATATCGTGCCAATGAACTCTTCCATTGGCATCGTTACATTTTAGTAGCCCGGCCCTGTCTTATCTGGTCCGGTTAACATTATAATTTCAAATTTCCTAAAACGATCCACTGGGAAATGGGTCTGCTGAAAAGTCGCCGCCGAAAGGTGGGAGAGCATTAAAAACAAGAAACTAAAACCGAAGCTACAATCTTTGAAACGGCCGTGTAAATGTGCGCGAAAAACGCGTCACAAAAAAGCTGCCATTAAAATTCAACACTTTTGTCTTCCGTTTGAATTGTATTTTCGCTGTATTTGGTACAGACAGTTTTTTTTAATCTTTTAGTTCCTCGCATTCTTCAGTTCGCCGACTTTGATACACATTTTTAATGCACGCTTTTTAGCTAACAAGTTTTGTCACTTTGTGGTGACGTTGGAAGGTACATGATTTTTAATATGAGAAAAACCAAAGAAACAAATGAAAGCTTTTATAAAATTTATTCCCAAATAGTAAAACTTTATAAAAAGATGAAAAACAAAACATGCTTCACCGCAAAAACACAAGAATGATCATAGGATACAATAAGACACCTAATGGGCATACAATGTTGCAGAACGCCCAAACCTTCTTGCCAAAAGGTCAGGTATTCATTTAAGATCGTTCATTAGGAAGAACGTTGATCCGAACCGTGCACACACACACATCCCCACGCGACACACGTAGGGCAGCCGATTCACAGAGATCATTCACCTACAAGTACCATCCCACTCTCACCGAAGACGGTGTGTCCCCATCGCAAAGGGATTTATTCTCAGCCCTCGTGTGTCCGTTCTTCACATCGCCATAAAGAATGGGCCCGTTGCTTCCCGTGCACGCTGCCGGTGGTTAGCGGGCGAAACTTTCGGACGAAATCGTACCCCATAAAGCAAGCGCAGCCCACGGCTTTTCCTCGCGGGGAGCTGCGTTGTTTTGCAAAGAGGCGGAAAAAGAGAAGAAAGCGATAATTAATATCACGAATTTAAACGTACGTAACGTGGAATCGGGACGATCTGCAGGGGCAGCGCCTGTTTTTGCATCGAAGCCGCGCAACGCGAGCAGGAACTAATTTATGTGGGATCCCCCGACCCACCACCTCCCCGGGGGGAGCTTAGCATTGGATCTCCACCCGTTTATTTGGGATAAACGGGAAGAACCTTTTGCTTCCCAGGGTCACCACCACCAGTTTCTGGCTGCACCACGGGAAACTGTGTGTCCACGGCGTCTTGGGCTGGGTTTTTTTTTTGTGCGCGAGTCGGAAGGAAAACGAAGAATCATCATAAGAATAGTTTATTTATGGCTGAGGGATTTCCATGGCGCATGTATTTGTGAACGTGTTTTTCCGTTCTTTTTCCACCCAAATCCGGAAGTACATAAATCGCGTCGAAAATCAACTCCCCATCGGTCCAATTGGCCCCAGTTGACCCCGAGCACGCTCCGGCTGGTTTCGACCAGCAAACTTTTCACATGTCTTGTTAGTGATGGCATGTTTGTCCCTTGTTCCACCGATTCTCACCGATGATCGTATCTGGTGTGCGTAGCCATCAAGGAAAATTGTTCCATGCATTTTTTAAGCATGAAAATGGGAAGCCCTGAACCGCCACGCAAAGAGCAAACACACTCGGTGGAAGCATAATGATTGTCATAAATGTCCTCCTGAACGGCAGCACGACAAGCGGTAGCCATCAAATTAGGCTATCGGAGCAGTCTCTTTGGCATTTGTGTCAAAGATAAAAACTGTTCCATTTTTGGAAGAAATGCTACATAGGGAAAAACATAAGCGGATTAAGCTGAGCACACATACACCTGATTAAACATTTAGCTTTTCAACGACAACCTTTCGAGTGGCATGATGTCTCATTTGTATTTATTGGTCCAGGTTTAGGAAAATTGATTGAGGTTAATAGCTTAAACGGACAAAAAAGGACTTCTTCTATCATTATCAAACATATTAGAAAAGAAATGATGAGCCTGCAACGATAAAGCAAAGTAATTCCACAGAGTTTCATCAATAAACTCTAACCCACACTATCGAATCCAGGGCACAAAAAGTGAATGAGAAAAAGCACATTTTTAAGGCCATGGCAGAAAAAGTGGATGAGAAATAGTACCTTTAAAAGACACGATTTCAACACATTTCTGTTTCGATTCAAAAATAGAATTCAAATGTAAAATTTTATACTTTTATTTTCTACTCATTACTCCTTCCTGTGAAGGTGAATTAGGCTTCTGTTAATTAATCAACCCCAACCGGTCACACACTGCCAATGACAATGACAACAAATTGTCCCATGGCAAATTAATCAGCATTACCATTCAATCACTTTATCACAGTGAAAACGTACAAGAGAAAAAACACACAAACCAAAAATTAACATTCGAAAGGGAAAACGCCGTCGTTCATTTCTTTTAATTGTCTACCATTTCTCATCGTTTCAAAAAAAAAACACCGGACTCCCAACACAAACAAACCTAAATTTAAGAGACAGCCGAAAAGCGCAACGCGCTCCTAACAGACGGGAGGACCGTCTGACACCGAAACCTAATGCACTTGCCACAAAACAAACACCTCAGACACCGTCCGACCGTGGAAAAGGGCTATGGAAAAGCATCGTCAAGGGTATTTGTGGAAAGAGTTTTAAAAACTTTCCATTTCACCGGCGGGATTGGAGCAGGCTTTCGGCTACCAGCTTCTTTCCAGAGGGAGAAGATAAGTCAGTCCCTTTCCGATGTGAGGCAAGGGCGCATTGGGCCATATTTAACATGCTGACACCCGAAGACAAACGAGTTGAAACCGATAGGAGGACACACTATCTCGTCCCGTGGGACGGGGGAGAAAATGTCGTAAACTTTGCGAACGTTTAAATACGCGTTTCGAGCGCTCGAATGAGCAGCTGCACGCGGGGAATGTGGAGAGTGGTTGGGAGGTTTTTTGAATATGCATCACTGGATTTGCCGATGACCCACAATGCAACCTCTTACAGACACATTCGAAGCAACGACATATCGACAACGATGAGATGGAGGAGGATGTGATGGTCAGTCCTCTACTCCGTTGTGTCTATGTCGCTTCTCCCGAGGGGCGAATGACCTGAGCGATGGCGATGAGTAAAGTGTGCTTGGCGTTTCATCTCGATCGGGTTCGGCCCCTCGGGAGCATCGTCAAGATGCTCCATCCGCAACTATCACGCCCGTTTCGTGAGACGGCAATGAAAGTGGTTACACTGAAACCCCGAAGAAGCTGGAGGGTGCGTTAGACGATTATGTTGCACCGGCCGCCCGGGAGCGGTGCATAATCACGTTCCGCCCCGCCACGTCCGAGGGGGGCAGTCGAGATTCCCGAAGTTCCCACCGACTGACTTGCCCAACGATTATCGACATGAACTCGACGATCACGATCTCTCCAACGCGCGCGAACGAACGGTAAGAACGAGAACCAACCGGCGTTATCTCATCACGCGGACCACACTACGATCGATGCACTCGGCCGATTGCCGCCACCGCCGCAGCCGGAGGCCAATGCTCTCCTTTTCCATTGCCTGCATTTCATTTCTATTCCATTCGAGGTTGCTTATCGCAAAATGTGGTTCACTGCTCACTTGCACCAGGGGGAAGAACTCTCCGGGCAAGAACACTCACCATTCCGTTCCGTACACTTGCTGCAACTTTCCAGCACACCCCAGGGGTGGGTGGAGGGATGGGTGGAAAACAAGGAACCATACCGCCTCAGCAATAGCCGCAACGAATGACAATTTATCGCTTTTGCTTTCGATTATCGCACGAGGCACCGCATGACACGAAAAGATTTTCCCAAAGAAAAGCAGAGGGATCGGGGGCGGAAAACGAACGATCGTGTAACCGTGAGATCGGAGAGCGCTTCCTTTGTGTCGGAATCATAAGAAAGGCATGCACCACGAATATTGCATTTTATGTTGCAACAATAAAATTCTAAAGAACCCTATTGTCCGATTTTCATACCGAAGAAAATGTATTACTACTATGCAGCGTCAGATTTGAAATTGATAAAAAAGAAATAAAATGTGGTGCTTTATTATTTTGAAATCGGTAAAAAGTTGACTTGTTTTTTTTTACAAATTTACATTTAAATAGATTCAACGTTTTTTAGAACAACCTATTGCGTATCGATTATATGAAATTTATTCGTTACAAATCTGTAAATGATAGGAAAGAAACCGTGTTTAAAACCCCCGTTGGCGATTCCTCGCTCGTTCCGCTGCAACTTTTCTTGTGGAAATCGTTCGCCCAGGGTTCGCCCCCGGTAATAATTGACCATTTTCATTACGGGCCGTTTTGCCAGCGCGACCAGCAATAAAATATAAGTGATGATGCATGCGCAGCATAAATCGTTTACCAGGAACTATTCGCACCGCGACGACGGGGTGGAATAATGTTATTATGTTATCGCGTATAATCATATCCTACGTGCGAGTGATACTCCCCGGCGGCAACAACCAAAAAGGTGCTTGGGTTGGTTCGATAACACGAAGCGGAGCATCGCCGCATGGGGCGGAAGGATAGTTCGATCCCGTGGAGATCCCGGGAGGACGAACGCTTGCCTGACAGCACCAAATGAGGTGCTAAATAAATGGTCTACGATGACCCGAAGCGACGGGGTTGTGCGCGCACACCTCAGGTGCCTCAGAAGCAGGGGGTTTTCTTTGGCGGCAGCGAAAGAATCCTTGCCTGGAAGGGTCGGTTCCGTGTGCACTCTGGTCCGGACTGTAAGAGTCCCGTGCTGCGGGACCGGCAATATGTCTACATTATTGACCTCACACTTCCCGTCGCCCGATGCAGCAAGCGATTGCGATCGATTCACCCCCGCATCGTCCGGTGGAAGCGCGGATAGAACTCGATCGTCGTTCGATCCTCGTCGGCACCGTGTCCACGAGTCGCGATCAAGAAACGATCATCATCGGGTGTCCGCACGCAAGAATTTCTCACCTTTCCGTGCACGCCACCTTTTCCCCTGGTTTTTTAAATGTCTCCACCATTTTCCACCGCGACGCGTCGGCTTCGTTAAGAGTGAGAAACAGCAAAGTTAAGTATCGCATTATGTGTGCATCTTGAGCGCGTTGCACCGAACAATGGGACTCTCTTCACGAGGACACACAACTGCACGGACAGCATTCCGCCCGACCAAAGCGACGGTAGGGTAACCGATGGTGATGATGATCACAAGATTATGACGATCAGAAGATACAGAGGCTCGGTGTGTTCGCGCCCCACCATTCGTTTTTCCTCGGCGGTGTGCCAAACTCAATTAAGCTTCACCTTTGTGAGCGACTTTTGCTCCACACAAGGGGGAGGGTGGAAAGCGCGCCCGTAAAAAGCAATATTCCACGGGTCAAAACGGAATCGCATCTTTCGAAACCCATCCCGAATTCTCCCACGGAAGAGATGAATCGATTCCATCCGAAGCAACCTCGGTCAAATGCATAAGAAAAGGCAAATTGAACTTGACCACCAAACCAAGCGGAAACCGAGCGGGAACGGGAATACACAAAAGGATGCAACACTCGATCATTTTCTTCATTTCGAAAAACTCCCACGAACCGCTGAAGTCGTAAACTTCGATGGCAAACAGATTTACCATTTGTCCCACATCCAAATTTGGACCCACTGCTCGGTACTTCTTTGTCCTGGGGTGTGTGGAATCACGAACTACAGCCCGATGCAGATGTTTGGACATTGCGTGCAGTTCCGCTTTTGCTGGCGCTCTTGTGCCCTTCGATAGCATCTCAACTTTTGGGACAACTTCGAACAAAACTTTGGGCGGTACACAGCTGTCGCAATGGGATCGCCCCACACTATAAAACACAATTAGCAGTGAAGGTGAAGATCATCCCAACGATCAGATAGTGGTAGAGGGTTGGAGAGTTTTTCTTGGTGTAGTTTGCTCTAAAAATGGTCCAAATTGAGGCTAAGACGATACGGAAACGTTCGCTTTCGGGCAAATGGTAATTCTTATTTTATACACTTTTAATATCCGCTCCGATTCGTGTCGATGGATGTCGATCGGAAAGTGGTTCACTAGCATTGGATGTAGTGGTGCGTGGGCTAACAAGCTCATCAGGAGGTTTTATTGCCTCGTCCAGATCGGAGGGATCCACCGTCGTTAGAGATGGCGTCTGGTGTACGCCCGGAAAACGATAACACTTGTCCCCTTCCTTCCTTCTCGGAGCGATGCTCCACCCCACACCAAATCCGGGTGCACGCGAATGTTGCTGAAATTGTTTTAAAACATGGGCGCCGTCAAAGTTTGAGATGCATCCTCCATTCCCTGCTCGTATTCGTAAGCCAATTTTAATGATAAAAGATGTTTGAAAATGCTGTCAAATTTAGAGTGGTGCAACGGACTCCCCGGTTAGTGTGCAAAGATGCACGCGGAGGCCGGAGGCGTGTGAGCTGGAGTGAGAGCCCTAAGCGAACCAGCAGACGTCGGTTTTTATGGTCAGCCGTAAAAACATCACCGAAAACGTCGGCCGTGGACCGGCGGGGGAGCATTCGTGATAACAAGGCCAGCAGCGTCTTGGTGTGGTGTGTTGTGGCGTCTCGTTGTTTTGTGGGTTCCCGGCCCCATCCAAGGGGGCGCGTCATGAATAAATCAACCGTCTGAGATTTTCTTATTTATTCTTTCTGGTTCGGTTTGGCTTTCGGAAGTGCAACGCCGTGGCTAAAATGAATTTCATGTTGGGCGTAATTTTTACAGCGGAACATGAATCCACCCTAGTGACGGTTTTATGTGTGCGAGTTTGGGGAAATAGTTTCATATTTAATTTATATCACTCATATTTATCGGTCATTCGCTCGAACCGTTGCGTCTTGAAAGTTCTGAAAACGGTTACTGCCTGCAAGCAAGCTTTTGTTTTCTTTCGAATCCCTTCCCAAAAGAACTGCTCGAGTTGCGTACCCTAAAACAAAAACAAATAAAGTTTTATGAATCTTATAAAAAAAAACCAAATTCATCACCATGCACATTGTTGGTTGTTCACAGGAACATAATAAATACACAAACAATTTTGTTCTCATGGCAGATGATATCTGAGGCTTTTAACGTCTCTGATTAAACAATTCTGCCAGCAGTGAGCACATTAAAAATGTTCTAGAAATTGTCCCGTTGCAGTACAACACATGCATCAAATGTTTGCGCTCCACGCGAAAGGTTGTGAGCTATGTGAGATATGTACACTTGGTGAACATGAGGCATTTCTTCTGTCCCTACGCACGCAGAGTCTGCGGTTTCCAGGCCGTGGCGTCGAGCCACATTTTCCGCATCAAACATTTTTCCGTTAGTCGAACCGCAAACGATGCAACCGAAGAAGCTGCACACTTCTGGGACACTTCTCCGGACAGTTGTGTTTGGCGAGCAAGCGGATCATGTTGATGCAGATGATAATGACGAGACACAGCGCCATCACTTATGACTTTTTATCGCCACCTCTGGCGGCTTCACCACACCTGCACGATGTCGGTTGTTGCCTCACCAAGTCTGTCTCTTTGGATGCTTCTCGGCTACCCAACAAAGTCATTGTGGTTAACGGGAAAGCCCGGACGCTTTCTATGACGCTCGCATCACGCCACGATTGACACGGAAGATTTCCAGAACGAAGTGCAACCCTGCAGCGACTCGTAATGAGTGCTGGACATTACCGACGGTGGAGAATGTTTTCTCTGTCGGTCAAGGTCTCCAAGACATTCGCGGCGCATTCTCTAAGTGCACAAGACCGTGCGTCCTAACGATTCCGCCTCATCATGCTGCGCCGGTTGAACGGGGCTCTTGCAGTGGAACAACATGTTTTTATGCTGCCCGACTACAGAAGCACGCACTTGGAAGCCGTGTCGCCAAATTAGCGGGCAATGTTTCTGTCCCTTCAATGTTCAGCCCTTTGCTTGAAACGGATCGTTCCTCCTCGCTTCGGTACGGTTTCAGTAGTTGGGGTTCTGGAATCGCGATCGCTGAGTCGTACGCTCGTGGCAAAGGCGCCGGGATTAATTTATCTCGCAGCCGATTTGCTAATTTATCGCAGTGATTTATGCGCCCCCCGTACCACTTACTTACGAACAGACAACAGACACACATGTCTTTCAGCGGTGGCGGCATTTCTTTTACCTCGACGGGTACAAGGTTCTGCTGCGAACACAAACACTGAGGGGAACCTTCACCCAGCAATGTTGACGCGACGAAAACCGCAACGCGGAGTACTGAAAAGCTCTAGTCACCGTTCCCAAAGAACTCAGAACCTAAGTCCCGCTGATCTCGGTGGCCCGGTGACCAACTCACCCGGGACTATGAGTCACACGGCGCTCGCGACGGCTTAGGAGATTGTTGCAAAAACAACAGGCTCCACCTTCACCTATCGACCCACGCGGGGTTCTCTGGAGTCGAGTAGTTTGCGAACTACAATGGAACACACCGCAGTGGATGATTGTGTAAAAACACAAACGCACCGAACAATAACGAACATCACAACCCCCCAAGAGCGGGCAGAGCTCCTGGAACACCGCAGCGCATGCTCTCATCCCGAAGTCCGGCCAGACAAAGAGCTCATAAATCGCGTACCCAAGCCCAAAAACGGCACCCCTTCGGACTGACATTTCATAAATCAGCACCGTTTATAGATTTTTGACAATTCGACAAACGGCTCGCTGGTATATTAAGCTTCCCTAATTGCCACGTTGGCCGCTGGTTCCGTTAAGCTTCGATCGGCGAACAGAACCCCGGGGGAGTTCCGGGTCTTCGGGAAGGAAGCTCGAATGTGCAAACCTAATGATTGTGTCAATTTTCTCGACCCCTAATAAAGCGCTCAGAATTGTGTTCGGTGCGTGTGCAGATTTATGCTTCAATAACAGACACCTATAAATCCGCCTGTCGTCGCTTGTTGGGGCGTTACGGGAGCAGGCAAAAAAGCCACGCCTGCTTGCGTGCACCGAAAAAGGCGCACTAACGAATTATCGGCGAGAAACGAGGCTCGGTTTGCAAGAGCCAAAAAATTATACCACAACGTTAGTAGTGAATCTGATTTAAGCAAACAATTTATATTGGACTTTTTTCCTTCTGGCTTGAGGCGAAACATTTCGTGCTCTAACCTTTTGATCAGTTCGTTAATAAAAACGATTCGTTTGCATCCACATTCTAAATCTAAGAATTTCAAATGCCAGCCACCCATATAAACAATGAAACGGAGCTCATTCGTTTCAAACACCATTCTAAGAGGATTTGCAAGTATCGGCTGCTGGGAGTTAATTGAATTATGAAGCTTAGTTCCCGCATCAAGATCCTGCTGCCTTTCGAAATCCTAACACCCAAGGCAAGCCCCAACTTATTTTTCTCTCCGACCTAAAAATTTATAAAACCGCTTGGGTGTGCCGAGCCACCGACCCTCCGGTGTTCCGGTACGAGTTTAGGATTAATTTATCGACTTACAATTAGTTACTCGCAGACGTTTGCGAATCACTTACGTTGGCACGCTACTTTGTGAGTTTGCAACACTCTAAGCCAACGAGTTCTGGATCGCGCCGCGATTTTAAAGAAATGGATACAGTCGCTCCCATTTAAAATGGTGGAACGACTTAATTCTAGGCAACAGGCGATACACACCGATGTTGGGTGTTTATTGGTGGTAGAATAGAATCACTCCCGAGCGCTGTAAAATGGTACTGGCTAGATCGTTTCAAAGCCTGCCCGCTGTCAACCTTTTATGACAGAAAATGAAAAACGATCAAGTGCTTAAGACGAACGATATGAAAGAGAAGAGAGTTCACGAGCTGATTCGAGAACCGCGATCAACATCGAGCTTAGGGAGCGCACTTCGGTTCTTGCTGCTTGGGTGCGCGATTTTATGTTCCCTCTTGCTGGATGCTCTTTGTTTGGGAGCTCCAAAAATGTCTCCCGAGCGATAAATATATCGTACACGCATGACATGGTCTCGCGGCCTGCCGTCCTCCCCCCCTTTTGGCCGGGGGAGAGCGGGGAGGAATTCCAGAACGGGAATCCGCGCAAATGACACAAGCACGGAAAAAAAACGGAGCAGCGATAATTGGGCGTCGTCGTTTGAAGGGGCGCGTACGAGGCGATAAATCTCCGCCTCACCCGATCCGGCCCCGGGTTAAAGTCTCCGAGGAAGCCGAGTACCGGGGGGATTTTGCAATCAAAATCGTCCGGAGGAATTGTTTGCCGAGCACAACGCAATTTTTGAAGAATTATTCGTCCGTTGGTCTTGCGGTGATTTCTGGGACCGCTTTGAGATATTCTTGAGCTTTTGGTTAGTGGGGGTGTATGTGTTAGTGCGTCCAACGAAGCGGGTGACCAAATGAAGAAAAGTTGTTCTCGGAGGTTTGTTTTGTTAGTTCACGAATTAAATAAGAAGAATTCAACAAGATAAAACCGTGAATCTAGAAATACGGTGAATAACCTTTGTTTGATGTCGTGGGTTTTTTGACCGAGTTTCCAACACGCTTTGGCATAATATCAAACACAAACAGTTGATTTCAAATATAAGACAAGAAAAGCTTTTGAAATTGAAGAATTATAGAGAAGTATTAAAATTAAACTACGAAATAAAATCAAAATAAATCAAAAGCCACCGTGCAATAAAATGCCACATTCCAGTTCGTAGCAAAACTGTTCTGGTCAACTTCCCGCCGGCAACAGCACTGGTAACCGCGTGTATACACGAATAAAAACAGGCAATCGACCGGAATGGGGAATCGTAAAATGTTTTGCATCGTATTAAAAGCACCGTTTTTCATATTGTTTAACAACCGACAAATAAGCCGCCCTTTTCCGAGTGACCACTAGGATGGTAGTACCATCGATAAATAAAACCATAACATCATATCAATCTACCACCGCCAGTACCCCCTCGCCCCCTTTCGGGCGGCCCCAAATCCCACTCGAGTGCAGCGCTTCGATTGCATCCTTGCGCCCGGAATGGAAAGGTTGCGCAATTCAGCCATCAGAATCGGAAATTTTATGCCTGTTTTCCCGCCTACCAGCCAGCCAGCTGTGCAGGGGATCCGAGCGCGGAGACCAAATCCAGTCCCGTAACATTGGCATTGGGTCGCTCAGGAAGCAGCGAGCGAGTTGACAAAGCTACCGGGGAACCGGTCGGCATACCAGCAGCTGTGGAGAGGAAAGATCAGCATAAAAATGCCGCGAACTCCTCCTCGGGGAAAGGGGCAAGCCCGGTGTGGTGGCGGGTTACCGCCATTTCCTAACGGCAAATGGCGCAAGAAACCAATAAGGAACAATTTATGTAATCTTTCACCGGTGGCCTAGGCCTAGGACCCCGTAAAGTCGATGAGCTTTGGCCGGGCTTTCAAGAAGGCCCCGAGGAAGGGGATTGAGGGAAAGAGAGAGAGGTGCATGTTCTGTCCGTGTTGGCCCGGGTTTGGCCCGGGTTTGGCCCTGTGTGGAAACGCAGAGTCCTACAGGAGTTCACTTCGCAAAACCGGCCCCTGGCGGTTCCGGCTCCGGAGGTGCTCTTCCTGGCTACCGGTCCATTCCTGGCTATCTGACAGAAGAATGTTGTAACCGGGGCCCGAAACCGGGCAGCAGGCTTTATGACGACCGGTGTGTACGCTCTTCAGTGCACTGTTCTCGGACCACCTTCTGCATTTTCTTGACCATTTCTGTCGGTCGTCAGTTTCTTTGTGCTTATTTTCCTCCCTCTTCCCGCAGCAGTTACTTATGCGCCGGAAGATGTCGTTCCGTGGTCAAACAGATCTCCGACAGCGCCCGGAGACATTCGGGTCGATCGGGCTGCCCAAGGAGGAAAGTGCATCGGCGGGCGTCGTGATTCGGATTCGGTATGCACACACCGTATCCGTTTGGTGGTGGCCGTAACGTAAGTTACTGCCGAACGGGACACGAGCCAGCAAATAAAGAAATGATAGCCACCGATGGTTGATGGCTCCGCAATGATGGAGGAAAAGTGAACCGGCCCGAGTGGGCAACACACAACTCGCCATTTGCATGAACTTTTGCCAAAACGAGGGGTTAGAAGAAAGAAAGAAACGTTGCCCTAACCGAAACGGAGCGCGGTGGCTTAATCGTAACCTAGCTTAGAGACCCCATGAAGAAAAGAATGAAGCCCTCAAAGGCCGAAGCCGAAAAAATCATAAAACCCCATGCAATCTGCCCAGAAGGAGAAAAAGTTATTGAATTACTTAAATAGACAAATAGAGAGCGGCATGGAAGTGGTTCTCATACATCCAACGGTGGGTAAAATATGCTAATGTGACACCCCGAGGGTGGCGGGCATTCTAACACGGCACGGGAGGGGGGGCTGGGGGTGAAATTATGAGAAACCAGTCCTCCTGCGGCCAAGAACCGATCGAATGAAATCTGCCGGCCATTACGTGATGCTGCTGCGAAACGGTTCCGATTGTTCGCGGTTTCCTAAGAATGGATTATTTTCAAAGAAAAACGGCGCAAATCTGTCCATCGTAACCGTTTTTCCCCGGAACAATACTCACACACACCCACCACCATCACCTTCTTGTGTTTGCAAAAACATTAGTTCTTTATGATCGTCGGCAGATTGAATCCACACTCGAAGGCTTCCAATAAAATAGTATTTTCACTCGAAAATCAACCTCTCCCCGCCCCCTTACCATCGCACCCGTCCGAGGGAGGGCTTAAGTGCATCTTACCGGTAAATATCTGCTTAGCCATCAATTAGTCAGTGACCATAAACGGGCACACGCGAGGCTCAAAAAGCCATCACCGGGGACGTCGGCAGCCGGCTTCCGGCAGCATGATGACGCACCGCGTGCGTGGAAAACGGAAGGGGCGGCGGCACGTTTCAATGCAGGAACGAAGTGCCTGGAGTGAATAAACAACGCGAACACACCGCGCGAACACACACGACGCAGGGCGACACCGAGCGGGCCTGAAGATGCACCCAATAGCGGTAATTTTCGAAATGCATCACCGACGCGCCACACGCGGCTTATTGTATGCAAATCAGAACCCCCGAAGAACCCGCCAGTGCATGAGATCTAAGTCCAGGTAGGAGAGCGCCAGGAGGAAGGCCAAGGGGGAGAGAGAGCGGGTTGGAGTTTCTAACACTCCCGGGTGGCCACAGTGCGCGGTGCAGCGGGATCATCGATTCCCAGACGCCATAAATTCGTACAAGTTAAGCGATTTTCTGTCCCCGGGGCAGCAGTACAGGAAAACCGAACCATCACCCACAAAGGGTAAAAATCGTCGGGTTCTGCCATCAAGAAAGCCGGAATACAACGGGCTGGGTTTTCGGAACCGATCTCTTTGGGACCTTTGATTTTGCACCACGAAAGATGCACCCTCGATGCAATATAGAAAGAGAGAGAGAGAGAGAGGAAAATATAAGATGCAATAAAAACGTCATCCACGTCCGAGATGTCGAGACGCGTTCTGGTTTGAGTGCATTTCTTCGAATTCGTTGAAAAATCGAACCTCCAACTGATGTCTGTGCAGTTGTTTTGGAACGATGAAATCCGACCCTTGGACAAGTTATTATTGTCTGAAGAGCCCTTCAAGCCGTCGTTGGAGGACGCTGTGCAATAAATCTTCCCGGCCATACAACGAGCTCGAAAATCCTCCACAGCCTGCGCGAACAATACTCCGGCGCGAGGGAAAAACTATTCCGACACGTCGCGAAAGGTATGAATATTGGCACAAAAACGAACCCTCAACATCTTTTCGGCAGTCCGGCAGAGAATTGAATCAGAACCTCGCTCCTTTACGGCTGCACTTCGTCTCGGACGCATAATAAAATGTTGAATTGCAAACAGAGAGGAATGCCGCCGTAAAATAAATTGATTTTTGAGGTTTTGTTCCGGTTTTAACGAGCGCGCACAAAACATAAACTTTTTCGCATTGGATTCGAGTTGTATTTTTGTACCATCGTCATGCTTCGAAACATGATTCTGATTAAAAACGATTGTTGAAAGTTAGACTGCATCGCAATGTTATGTCGAGAGACAGACGGGCATATTTTCCGTTTAACAGCAATCAAGAATTCATTTCACTGAGCGACTCAGAGTGTTGTACAAAAATAAACTGATATGTTATTTGCTACTAATTATCACGTCGTACAAGAAATTTCATCCTGAAACAAGGAACAACGCAAACCGCGTGACAAACTAATAAATGATGATGGTACCGAGGCACGGATCCAACTCCTTCCGCAAGCGTTCGGAAGCAAGAACGGAACCCTGTTTTGTGCATTATCGTTTTATCAGCTGGTAATAGTTTATGCCCTGCTCGAGAACCCGAACAAATTGTGCCGCAGTTTGTTTGAGCTCCGGAGCTAAACCTCCTACACGGGACAAGGAAGCGTGTAGTACGGCGTTTGAAAGAACTGCTCGTCCACTGCAAGTTTAACCTTCCGTTCTGGCGTGCTCGAGTCACGAACTCGCGCTTAAAATCCCGGCACCCATTAGAGAGGTAGCGAAACGAACGCTAAACGATGGGGCGATGGAATAAATGATCCAATTTTCGCCCCTCGGTGCGCGAAGAACCACGTGAAGGAATCGTTCTAAGCGACCGAGAGAACATCGCCCCGTCCTGCAGTGTACTGATTAAGTGTTCTTTTCCTCTTGTGGATGCTCCGACCGACATCAACGCCGATCGCGAGAGGTGTTTAGCGTGTGCGCGGGTGTGTAAAACATGGACCAGAACATGACGTGTCAGAGCGACCGCCATCGAGCCTTTTAGGGCCGCAGCAAATCGCTTCGGTGCCACACGCCCGCAGGTCGACGGTAGAACGAGAATCAGGATCTCCCCGAACGTTCTGAACCGGGCGAGGGACGACGAATCACGAGTGATTTGTAAAGACGAATCTGTGTTGGCGAGTTGCAGTAAACTGCAGGGAAGTCCGGAGTGGAAGCGAGTGGAACTGCACCCACCACGATCGGCTGCTTTGTATATTCGCGTACGCGAGCCAAGAAAGTCCTGGACTCGAAAAAACCGCTCCCCCGGCGAACAGTTGACGCGATTGAAAAAGAAAAAAACAAAACGCCGGGACCAGAACTTAACCCTCACTTGCACGGTTGTCGCACGGACTGTAACGACATGAATAATGGATAAGGGACAAATTACCCGCCGACTGACCACGGCTCCCCGTCATCTCGGACCCTTACGAGGGAGGGTGGGACCAAGAGTCGATGTACTTTTTTCCATGTTCGTTTTCCCTCAGTTTTCGGTACCGACACGCGGTTAAGACATCTTTATCATCCGCTCGCGACAACGGCGGCTTGGGGTTCAGTCGTTCGTTGAACCGCCACCGGGTGGGTTTTAGCATCACATCAATCCGTCACGTCGCAGGACCTCTGGAACACCCCATGGCATCTACCTGGACCGCCCCCTGGTTCACGAATATCTCAGCCCGCTTACCTGCAATGGAACAAAGCGAACGAAAACGAGAAACGGATTTAATTATTCTGACGGCTGAGAGATTAAATAATACGCGGAATGTTGGTCGGGGGGAACGCTCTTGAGGGCGTACTGAAGCACTTCGTTGGTGGCCCCGCTGTGAACCCGCCGGACGACGTGTGGCGGTCAGTTTTCAACGGCACTCAAATCGGTGCCAAAACTGCCACGTTTCGATGCGTGTATTCCCAACGAATCACCATACCTTCTCGCCTGCTCCTCGCTTCTTCTGATTTCTCGAGCCCGAATTCACCCGGGGTGGCGCACTGCAATTCCTCGGAGGAATTGGTCCGCGACGCCGATGATGAATTAATTCGTCGGTTTGACAGATCGAAGTAAACACCAACGCATGCGCGCTCCCTTTACGCACCCGCCAGCCACGTGCGGTGTAGTCTTACGCAGTCCTCCTGGGGGTGGTCAATGTCTGGGCCGGGAGGGATACAGCAGAAAAGCTAAACGGCAACGCACCAAAACATTGCGTTAGTCATCAGCGAAAAGGAGCCGCATGGTTGGAGCGGGAGGGTAGTACTTTTGCTGGAGGTCGCCTTTGACGGCCGGTTAGGGTCGGTGTTCTGAGGCATACAACACACACTATGGCGACAGTCGGCCAGCTGTTCGCGACTGTCCAGAATCGGTGAAGCGGATGAATACAAATGATGTTCGGAAACACTCGGCTTGAACGACGAATGTCATGAATCACAACGCGAAAGATGTATTAAGTGTTTCGCCAGCCCCAACCAAGGGAAATTTTAACTTTTCATCAACAGTTTTGGGGAAAACCCTAAGCTTAATATATTCTGTGACAGAACAAAAACGCCACCATTTATTACCAAGTTAGTAAAAAGCAACCATTTTCTTGAAATTATAGCATTGGGAAGATGAAATCGTCCATGCACAATTGAACCTATCATAAACCATTGTGCTGCTTTCGTCACCTAACGCCGGCACGATCCTGCGCTGCGTTTCTGCACGCTTTGAAGAAACCAGACTTTCCCGCTGGTGTGTTGATCCATCCGTTCAATATTGACTGAAGCGTGTTCCTGTTTTATTTTCCTTCCATCAACAACAAAGCCTACCCAAACAGCAAGCTCGCAGATCAATGAACTTTCGCAGACTTTGCGCCAGCGAAAACCAAGAACCGACAGAAACGTCAAGACAACGACGTCCCGGCGGCGACCACCAAGACCGAGTCGTCCGGGAGGGGTGTTGGTACAGAAATGTACTTCAGAACGGAAATGGGTCGTAAAACTTTATACGTCCGTCCGTGCGCACAATCCCTGCCTGCACACTGCGGAGACAGTGGTACATCGCAATCGAACGTCTCGCAAGCCACGGTAGACCCTGTACACGGCGGAACCTAAGATCGAGTCCGCCAGACAGAAGAAGAGTACGCTATTGAGAAAACATTCCCAGCCTGCGCAACACATGCCCGGTTTGATAATGGGCGAGGAGCCCTTTCACTGGCCTCAGATTCGCTACGTTTCGGTGTTTCTAATGTGTTTTAATTACCCACATTTGGTATGAATTAACGTCTGGCTCGTGTTTCCCGAGACGTGCTTGCAAACGGTTCGCAGCAGACGTAAGAGACGTGTTACTCTCCTTCTCTATTTCTAAGGTTTACAGTCTTCCACAAGATGTGTTAATAAGAAAATCTTGCAAAACCGACTGTTGAACATCAGAAGATTTCGTACAAACGGCTGTAAAAACTCGAAGATGCATCCAGCATGTAATTCTGAAGATTTTAGCATTCCATCGCACCACAAGATCACTGATTCATCCCGGACAGTATGTTTAGTTTGGCCGATAAACAACGTATGGCGTGCATCAGACACGTTTGAAGCATGGAACTGTGAATCCTGTCGACTTGCCGTTGCAACATCACACCCGACATGCAAACAAACTAGCGAACTGGAGTGGAAAAATGCAATCCAGATGTTTGCCGGAAGTACTCACTGAAAGGATGGAGAGAAAAAAAAACCCACCGATCGAAAATTTGCATTCATCAAAGGCCAATTTTCCTCCTCCGCGTGTAATCACGGGCAGGAGAAAAGAAAAAGGGTAGCACAAAAAAAAAAACACCCCCCGTCAAAGTCGCGCACGTCGTAAGTCGTCAGTCTCATTACCTCAGCCATTTGGTAAGAGTGGAAAAGGTACGATTTCACCGCGAGGTCCGTCCACCGGCGCCCACAAGGACCGGGGAGTAAGGTGGCTGTAGTTGGCATGGAAATAAATGGCAACCGGAGGAAAATAACTAACAAATAGGCCTCACTCGCACTCGCCGTCCATCGCAGAAGGGTCGCTCTCCCGCGGAGGGTTGGAACCGCGCGGATGCCACTTTTCGGTACTGATAGGTCTTAATTTAGATACAAAAGTCAATAAAACCACGGTGCATATTAACGAGACAGAGAGGGCGAGATGGAGCGAGTGCGTGGCGAACAACGGAGCGCAAAACTAACGATGATGGAATGGAAAGCAGCAGGATTATGTCTTAATGAAGAGATGATAATCTTGCGTCCGATCTCGAGTCCGGTGGAGGCAAATGTCCCGTCCCGGGGGTAATGGCGACCGGCGAGTGTGCCCTATCGATTCGCGCTGTTAGGTTTCGAAAAGGGCGTTGATAAGCCACGCTTCGCTTCAATATCAATTATCCGGCTCAAAGGCACGACTCCTCGGATGGTAGCGGCGGAAAAACCAACCAATAAGTGGAGCTCTAAGCGTGGAAAGTACAAATTTGTATGCAAATTATTTTATCTGTGCCATCGTGCCAATGTAAGCGGGAAGGAATGAAGACAAAACAAATAAAACCTTGCAAGTTACTTCCCCTGGGGCAGAGATGAATCCATATTTCGAGCTTCGATCACTTTTCACCATGCAGGTGAAACCCAAGAACGACGAAGAAAACGACGCATAAGGCAAGTGTTAACCACCTAGTGATACAAATCTTAATCATTCTCAACCACCTCCCGGCCGGAAGTGTGAGCGTCAATAATTTATCCCACGGAAACGCTGGTGATGACCGGTTTGATCGTTTGTTTAGCGTTCATTTGAGATTTCCTCCGTTTGTTCTAAACGGACGCTAATGATGACATAAGTTTGCTGTTAGTTGGAATCATGTGGAACGGTTTCTTCCAACTCTTCCAGCACCTCATTAGAACATAACGCGCGGGGAAAGATGAACCGATAAGTTTGCCAACTCGGGAACTAACTAACGGGATCTAACGGAGATTTGTCACCTGTGGTGAGCATAATGGTGACAACAGAACAGATCGTTGAAAGAATTTTGGGAAAATGAAACAACTGGCAAGGGAGAACGAAATTCTTTAGATCAGTCCCTACCAGAAAAGCGGATCCATAAATAATGTGCAGGAAATGGTTGTTATATTTTCAATACAACTTTGAGTTTTGCATGTCTAACACCACGTTTTTCATCCTCGATAATTGCTAGGCAAGCAAAAGCAAGAGTTTAGATACTGCTGTTATTATTTCGTTTATACCATTTTGTGTAATCTCATAAATAGGAACTATAGGATGATTAAATATAAAAAGTAACTGAGTAAAAGCTTCTGGTAACTGTAAACAAATTGAATAGCTTAGTCATATTAATGAAAACACTATGTATAAACACATAGGAAAACAAACTTTTAAAAGAAGAATTGTTATTTTGAACGTAGTGTTATTCGAAGCTTAAACGCGCAAATTTACAGTTATTAAAATAATAATGTGAAAGAAACAAACAAGAGTTTTCTTTGATTTCCAAAACAAATAAATAAAAACAACCCTGCCACAACAGACAAAATCCAATAGATAAAGCGGTTGGCTTCGATTCGAGCTCATGCCAAACGGAGATTTATTTACATCTTTCGATTTGCTTTTTCATTTGCTCGAGCACAAGAAATCTGTTCAACCCGACCAGGAGCCGGGAAAACCTTCAACCGTCCCGAAACAAAAAATCTGTTTTCATGTCTCCCGCATCTCCGATCCGGTGTTCGGTGAGGTGCGATGGAAAGATTGAAATTGTATCGCAATTGTGTCGCCGCCGATAGTTGCGCGCGGCCCATTATGAAATCCTATCTTCGCGGAGAATATTACAAACAGTGACAGAAATTCGCTACCTCTTCTTGGCCCCACCACTCCGCGACAGCGAGCAAAACTAAGAAATCACCGGCGCGGCAAGATCCTGGCCTGCCGATGTTCCATGTCGCGACATGCGGGCGCGACGAAAGCGAAAACCCGCCGTGAAAACTCCACTCGCGCAACTTGACCAAGGAATCGTGACGCGCTGACGGTACCGTATTTATTTCTTTGGCTTTGTCTGCCTTATTTCAGCTCCCTTTTTAATTCGCTCGCGCTAAAGACGCCTAAAGAATTTCCCTTTCGAAACGCGGCGACAGAACCAGATTCAAATGGACGCAAAACCCTCCCACCGCAATCGCAATGGGCTCCCGGCATTACGTCACGCGAGACCGACGGGCTGCTTGCCGGCATCGCGATGGAGGCCACCGGTGAATCACGCCGCTGACTTTTGGCAAGCGGTTTGGGATTGGGAGCTGTTTTTGTTTTTGACTGCTGCCTCCCGAATTGCCCACGGTGAGAGTGCACTTTTCTCCAGAACGCGCCATCCCACGGCATGGGAACCGGCATTCGAATCGCAGACGGGTCGTCGATCCCCGGCGCAACACTGCGCGAGCTGAGAATGCAAAGTAGGGCTAGCTTCCAGCTCCACACCGCCCGGCCGAACCTTTTGGAATCGGATCGGATCGGAGAAAAGCGATCAATAATCCACGACCGGACCCGCGCGCGCGCGAAAAAGGTCGACGAAAGGAAAAGTGCCATCGACGGGGTGTGGAGGCAAAGAAAAACAAACCGCTCCGATCTCCGGGGAACTATTACGTCCCAGTCACCGTAGGGATTTGGCTTCGGTAATAAACTACTGCCAGCGCAGACGCTGCGGGTGGCACACAAAAAGGTTCCAAATTTGCATACACCCGAGCGGCAAAGGGAAAATAAAAAACAGCAACATTATGAACTAATTTCACCTCCTGCATTTTCCCCGTGTTTTTGTGCAACACCATGGGAGCAGAGTGTAGGTGTGTCAAAGAGATGAATGCCGCATGCCGAGTGCGAATGAGTTGAGTTGGAAGCGTGGAGTGCCGTGGAAGAAATGCAACGAAAGTGCTGAGATGTATTTTTACTCCTTAATACTGCTGCCAAGAGAGCGTCCCATTCGAGTGCACGAATTATGGAAATTTCAACTTCCATCTACGGCGCATAGAAGCGGAACTGGGTACTGGTAAAACTGTTTCCCGAATCGCCAGCTGTTAACCAAGGGATCGAAGTCAGATCGAGCTGAGGGAGTTTTATTGACTTTTCGTCTGCCTCAAGGAACCACAAAGTCGACGTTTATTTCCACCGACGGTTAAGTGTTCATTGAAAACAATCCTCCACCGGTCGTCTTTCACCACACCAGGAAACAATCGAAAATAATGTTTATGTCTTTCTCCACCGGTGCCGAGGAAAGTTGATCATTCTCCAAGGACCCCCCGCCTGTTTGCTTGCTGAATCCTACTTTAGTACAAAACACATCCGGAACGCTGCTCGTCCGGTGCCGCGACAAGTGTAAAAGAAATGGCCGTTAAAACCGCGCCCACGGAAAGTTGGGCCCGAAAATGTCTTATTCGATCGTTATTCCCAAGCATCATTCCGATAGGGAAAGAAAAGATCTGCACCGAAGCGAAATCGCTACACCCTCGGTGTAGTGTTGGGAAATCTGGGTAGGATTCTGGAACTCGATCTCTAGTAAAATCGGTCCGAATTTGGTTTCTAGTCCTGGAACCAAAGGATCTGGATCCAGGATTGGGTTCCAGATTCAGAATTTTTATTTAGATCAATTGCGTTTTGGATCCAGAATTTTTATTTAGATCGATTGCGGTGCAGATCCACAGTGCGAACGCAGATCCCTTAGAACTGAACCCGTATTCTGGATCTGGAATTTGTTGTATGAAATCTAAGGTCATCTGTCACCTATCACAAGACAAAATCCAAACGAATTCGAAAAATAATTCGGATCCGGATCGGCCGGAGCGAGTCGCACCTGGGATCAAATTTTCTCATCACTACCTGGGTGGACCGTGTCCAATTGTCTTTCTGCCGTTGCTGGAAGGAGTTTTCTGGTTCGTCTCGAGCGAGGGCCCCATCTGCTCCCTTCGGGCGACTCTTATCAAACCCCAGAGGATCATGATCGGACACGCCTTACCTGATCCGTGCCACGCCGACGTGTCCGGGATGCGAACGGAAATGCTAAAAACAAAACCTCCTATCCAAACCGTGCCAAAATGGATGTATTGACCATCGCGCAAAAATCTACCTTGCGTCCGAACGAAGCCTCAAAGCTCGATCGTTCTGACCTTGTGTGAACCCTGCGTCTGCGTTCAACCCGATCGGTGCAAGATCATCCGGCTCGACGGAACGCGCCGGTACGGATGTGACGGTGGGTTTCCTCATCCATCTCCTGCTCAGCCCGACCAATATTTCATCGGCGCTGGTCGGTCGGTTTCACTTTCATCTAGGCGCGAATCAGTAACCCGCTCCTCATTTCGTAAGACTTTCGCGGGACGGACGGGTGTGATCATGCAGCCAATGATCTTTGATTTCCCCTCGCCTTGTTCCTTCGTTTGCCTTATTCGGTGGACCGGTCCAAAAATTGATCCACCATGGCAGGCATCGCGTGGCCCCCAAATTCACACTCATCCGTCAATTTTCCATACTCACTTTTGATTTCGTTTCCGCTCGACGTTCGGTGGTGTTATTTCTGCCGACATTTCATCAACCCGCGGTGGTCCACGGGAGGGCGGCGAATGTGTGGTAGGGTTATCAACATGTAATCAATAAACTAATAGCAATTTAATACGCGAGGCGCAGCGGAAAAAATCACATCCCCCCCCATCGGTTGACCTTAGAAGGTTCGGGGAAATACTTTTTTCACTGAACTTTTTCTCCGAACACCAAATGCGGGGAATGATGATCGCCTAAATCGTTTTCTATTTAATTAATCAAACACCACCCACGCGTGATCCATTCGAGCGCAGATTATTATGTCCATATAAATCCCACCACCGAAAACGTGCAGTTCGAGGAAATAAAAACTCCTCGTTCTTTATGTTTTCGCAAACACGCTCCGAAACGGAGGAAACAATCCACCCACAGCACCGTCAGTGCCGGTTCCGGCGCTCGAAATCAGCTGATTATTGTTGTTCCGGAAGTAACGGCGGTGGTGGGAGCTGTTCATCAATGCGGCCGCCACAGTCTCACGCAGTCTATTTTTGACTTTTTACAACCAAGGCGTGCGATGGAAGAAAACCACGCAAAATAATTCGCCAATATCACCGACCATCCATCTTTGCCGCAGCGTTTCTGTAACTTCTGCCGATGCTAATGCTTCTCTCGATAGCACTCTTTTTGTGTGTGTATGTGTGAGGTTTTATTTTTATTTTTCATATATAGTTTCGCATGTTACCTCCGCAGTGTGCCGGCCGTGAATTATGACGCGCAGGCATGCAAACGCGATCGAGCATTGTGATTGTCGGGGAGCTCCACAGGCCCATAAATTTTGCCCCGCGAATGACTCCGCAAAGCTAGAGACCTCTGGGCCAACAGTCGGATGGCAGATCACTCTCATTTGGATCTTTTTTTTATATTTTACACTAAAACAGCTCCCCTCCGTTTGCGAACTGGTGGGAACACGAAGGACTGCAGGGTTTAAGGAGGGTTGTGTCTGTGTGTACGTATGTTTGTTTGACTGATTTTTGTAGGAGAGGTTAGGAACCTCGACTAGCTGGCGAGTGGGAAAACGGAAGTAGCCTGCGGCGAACCCATTCCCGCGCGGTGGACTCCAGCGCTCCCAGGACTTCGGCTCGAACTCGGGTGATTCGGGAAGCTTTGTCAGATTATTAGCATAACAAAAACAACAGCAAAAAAACACGCAATAACTAGACGAGTGGTTTCGTGTGCCGGCATTTTACACGAAGCCAACGAAACCACAAAGATATCGGACCGAAAAGCCCTCTCCATTCCACCCCGCACCAGCTCCTCCCACAACCCCATATCGTTAATCGCTCTGCGGAACGAGAGCCGAAACCGAATGAACCTACTTAAACGCGACCCTGGCAATCGTTAAACGCCGTAAAAGATAGCTGCCATCAGCGGCAGAATTATTGCAAATTCGTAGGCCGCTAACCCCGCGAGAGATCCCAATTTTCGATGGTGAGAAGCGAAGGCAGGCGAAGGTGCAGATAATGGGTTCCCGTTCTTTTAGGAATTTTTTCGTATTTTAGAGACTGTGGGAAAATGGTCACGTGCATTGAATGTTAACCTCTATCCTCCCATCGGAATGAGTAGAGGAAAAAAAACTATTTTCCCTCAGACTCAAAACATGGGGAACACATGGAACACAACTCATGAATTTGGAAAACCCAAACAAATACACATTTGATGTGACCGAGTGTGTTGGATTCCCTTATCATTTGTTTTTATCTAAATAGTCTACTCAGTAAAAAAAAGAACAACGTTGTTTTGTAACATTTCTCATGTTTTCCTTGTGCATCGGTTGTTTGTTTTCCACGTTTCATAACGGGTGATGGTACGGCGACACTTTGACTTTCGGTTTCCAATAATCTTATCGCAAGTTTCATCTATTACAGTAAGCGCAACTATTCCCGAGCGCGAACACAGGAATCTCCACGCGGGGTCGGAGGCAAATGCATATCTTGCATAAATCACCAAACCCGGCAGCAGCTTCGTTGTTCGAAAGTGAAAGCTTCGCTTCCTTCTTTGTGCCGTTGAGAATTTGTTTGGAAAGCTCGAACTGTTGTTTGATGAACATCGCGCGCCACACTTATCGTAAGGTGGAGAAAAAAAAACAGGGGAGATTCGTAAAAGCATCCCAAAACCCGGCAGGATTTGCCCCCGAGGCACACAGTGAGGCCGGCTGTGTGTGTGATCGACCAAAATGTGCAGTCAAAAAAGTGTCTGGCCCACGTCACGCTTCTTATCGTAACCGATCCAAATGAAGCCATAATCTGCCGATGGGAGACCAACAACGCTGCCGGCGCGGTGTCCGTTTGCTAACGACAGGGCAGCATGCATTCGTGCAGCCCCATAAAAATCATGTCACCCAGTGTTGGTGCGCACACCGTGTCGAAAACCTCATATATTAATATTCGGCCCGATGCTGGAGGGCGTCGTCAACGTTGTCCAGCTTCGATTCGCTTAAGATGAAAGTGAAAAAGAAACGTTCGAGGGAACAGAACCAGGAGAAACTCTCGGCGGAAGGGAGGGGAACGATAAGAGCTTGCCGTGAAACAACCGTGACACGCGTGGTTAGAAATTTTTGTCAGCAAAATCAAACATTTGCATTAGCATAAAAATGTTACTTCCCGAAACGTGAGCCAAGCGATTAGTCATACTCGACTGAGAGGGCTTGAAGGGTCGAGCATAAAGTAGAACTACGTCCAGCGCTGACCAAACATCTGGTGGCGCAGGGTAGCAAGTCGTGCAGCACCTTATTGGCAGTGTACCAGCAGGAGCTTTGTTAGAAAAGGTGTAATAGTTAGGTTTTACTATGCTCCTAACATGTAGCTAGGAAAGAATTATGGATAAACCTAATATATATTTAATTTCTTCACCAAACTGTCTTATTATAGACCAAACAAAAAGAAATTAACTGTATAGACAACGGCAGAATGAACGTCATTTAAATGATGACTCTCAGTAAGTGTGCCCTCGTACAATCAAAGCGATGCAAATACAGATCCATTTTTCTAATTACATAAAATGACGGAAGGATGGCAATAAAAACCCTCTTCGCCCCGATTCACTTCCGTCAATATACCATTTATCATCAAACGCCTGACCAGCCCGGAACAAAAGCAAAGGAGGAAGTTTTGCAGAACGTGTGCGAATGAAAGTTCTCTCTTCTTCGTTCCCGGGGTTGTTGCTGCTGCACCAGTTCTGCCGCAATCGGCAATGCAATAGTGCACCGCCCCACCTCGAAGACCGGTCGACGCTGGTCGATGAACTTCATACCGGCGGCGCCCCTTTATTGAGCTGTTTCTGTTTGGGTGAAATGCACTTTTTCTGCACGAGCTCTACCCGACGTCGACGACTACGACGACGACTACGGGCTCTCCTCCATCACCGGTGCTCTATTTATCAAACTGACGCAAACCGTTATTAAACTGTCTGGATCGGAAAGGAACCTTCCCCACCCGAGGGAGGTCGGGTGAAAATTGCGGTTACAGTCGGTGTGAAGTTGTGAACCCGTGGTGCTATCAAATGAGGAAGTGGTAAGGGCATTTGCAGGCCATTTGAAAATCGCATCGTCACAAAGCGTTTCCGCAAACACACGATCACGATGCAACCGATATAGGATTATTCAAGCGCCATAAAATGAGCATATAGATCGGGGTAAAATCAGTATTACACCTAGTCATCCTCCGCCTCTTGCCCGGTGAGTCTTCACTACCAACATTCCTGCGCAATGGTGCCCGGACAATGAGGTGCTTACCTGGAACGAGACAAACAGAAGATATAATATTAGCATAGAGCGCATTGGAGATGACTCCTCCACCAGAGTTTACTCAACACCTCCGGCTGTGCGCACAGGCCCTAATCGTTATGCGCTAAACTTGTCCTCACATCACAGCTTAAGCGTAAAACGGACCGAACGTCGACAAATTGCAAACGTAACGGCTCTTTCCAAACAAACAGTACACGTCACTAGCTAAGCGTTTCAGAGCCCGAGACGGAGACAGTTTAGTCCAGCACGAAACAACCCGAGGAGAATACTCCACACAATGTTGCAAAACTAGGAGAAACATCGCTCTAATGAATGCACCGCTAAGATAAACCAGAAGACCGGGCGGCCCCGATGTTCTCCGAGCATAATAGTTGTTGGTATTTGCTTAAGACGCTCCGGAAAAGCAGCGCCGCAGGAGTTGTGCATCTGCAAACACTGGCAGGACAAGTTCTGTCCATCGAACCAACTCCCAACCCCTGGAAGGCACGCATCAGCACCGCGTCATCTTCGACGCCCGTCATTACCGTCAAACAACAAACAAAATGCGAGACCCACAAAAGGAAGCAAAGTTTATCCAACCTGTCTCGAGATACCGTAGGTACCTCCTGAGCGGCGGAAAACCCGCTGTAAAACCGCGAACTATAAACCACACTGTGGTGGTAGTATTTGCACATCGGTTCTCTATATCTGAACTTCCTCGATCACACCCAAGGGGTTTGTGGAAGCAAAAACCGATCCACCGTTATCGGGGGTTGGAATAGAGATCTGAACTAAAGTTGTCCACAGTCAACGGACTTGACACAAACAAGAATGCAACTAAGTCTGATGCCCTTTGGCACTGGCATCAAAGTTCGGCGGAAACATGTTGTACTTGGATATTTTAGTGCCTACGGGTTGTAACAACCAGCTTCAGCCCGGAACCCGTCATGTAGGGACCATTAATTCTACTGCATCCAATTTCAGCCTGAGCGCAATTTTAATAGGCATCCCAAACCATGCTGGATCTAACACTTCATCATTAGAGCTTCACGGAGTGAGACAGTTATGTTTTACATCTGTTAAACCAATAAACCCTCTCCGCGAGCTTCTCCAGCGAAAGAAAGTCACGACGAAAAAATAAAACACTTGTTTCTGTCGTCTTCGGAATCCATTACAACGCTAGGGGGACCACAGGCTAGTAATTGCATTACATCCCAACATGCTCTTTCGGAGAAATAAATGATGCGTTTGCGTCGCCCCGACATTGCCTGGTGAGTGTGGACAGTAACGCAGTTTTTGTGCTGGTTTCTTCTCCTTCCTATGCGCTTACAGCGCGAACACTAATTTCCAATTAACGCATTGCCGCCGTTGCGTTAATGACGTTTATGAGATCTTCCGTTGGTAACCCTAGGAATATGCTCGCTAGCACACACACACACACACACGCACGCCACATTATGCCAATGACCGAATCTTCAAGCACCGGCAAAGAGCGCGGGAAAAGTCGCGTAAGAGCAGCACAGTTGTAATATATGATGCTTAATGAAGTATTGACTTTGAAGAATGAAGACTATGAAACCTCGCCGCGCAAGGGCTGATTTTCAGGGCTTCGCTATGATTTATGGTTACACTCCCGGTGCACCGCCCCCTTCAGGCCACCGCTAGGAGGTTCACCCAACTCTCCACACGCTCCCCAAAAAGAGTAGCCATTTGAATTTGACGAGAACCAACCCCGAGGACCCCGGACCCGCCGCCGACGAGAGGCGAGCCAAAGACGGATGGGTTTCCGCCACCATATAACGGAGCTGGGTACTACAGGATGTGCCGTTTCCGAGCTTCCGAGAAATGAGATACAAGCCGATGGTTGCGGTTTTCGCGATGATCGACATTGACTTGTGGGGTGATAATTAAGGGCTCGATCTATCCGTTTCAGCTCACAACTATGAGTGATACTCTAGTGAAACCACCTTTCTCCGAAACCGCTCGCAGAGTTCAACTAACTCTTTGCACGTCCAATGCTGTAGCTATTCTTGGAAAAACCACCCCGGGTTGCTGAAACCATTTACCAAATGTGCTGACATTGCAATACGGTACAGCGGCAAAATGAAGCAAATCAAGCGTTGCAATCTTGTAGGTCATCGAGTAAAACGTTACAAAACAAATGCACCGACACCTAACTTAACTGCAAGCATCGGGAGGGCACGGGTCAGTTTGTTTGCATACTTTCGCCCGACCTACAATAGTCCTAGGCTTTTTATTTCTACCATCCACCTCTATCTCTATCTCTCTCTTTCTCTCTCTTCTCGCAGCTGAAAGTAATCAAACTTCTTCCGGTGCAACAAAGCCCCATCGCTACCGCCCTTAAATGCACACACCGAGGTAAAAGGGCAAAGACAAAGCAAAAGACAAATATGTTTGGTGTTGAAATTCCGGTGGCCGTCAACAAAGTCGTTTCTAGCGCTTGCAGCAACAAAGGCACGCAAACAGATGCCTCGGCGTACAAATGCCGGCCAAACGCTAGAAATCGCTGGCGAAGGAAATGACGGAACGACGTAGACAATATGCAAACAGCATGCCGACGAGTGGCAGAAGGGAAATTTTGGCCCTTTCAGTGATGGAAATTGACATTACTTTTGCTTTCATCTGTGAAAGCACGTTTCCAAAGGAAGGATAGTTTTTTAAACACTTTTGTTTTCATTATCGCTTCAGTATGGCTTCATTGCAAGTTGAAAATGAAAATAATTTAAAATTCAAACATTTGCTGGAACAAATTCTGTCTGTACAAATTATTATAAATTTGTGTATTTTTATTTGAACAATTAAACAAACCAACAATGTTTTCAATGGTTCAACGGGTTGAGTAAAGTGCCTTTTGTGCGGAATAAAGCGCTTGACGCCACTTTAATCCTTTTTTTCCGCCATTTAGAAATATAAACTTGAACTCATTCAACGTCCCTTTCACATTTATGCGCGCCTCGTTTTGCCTCGGCGGCGCCTAACAAGCATGGGAAAATCAATGACAATCATTTTTCACCCCTTAACCGGTCAATTTTCCTCCGTCACTGCGGCAACAATCCGATGCCCAAACGACGGCGATCGATTTTCCGATCGTTTGCGGGTGCGCGCGCACACAAAACCGGGCGCATTCGAGTCCTTTCGGCGCGGAAATTGCCATCATTCGTCACCAAGTGTGGCAATACATCAGGCCGGGCCGGGCGCCCTCGGTACTTTTCCAGCGCCGGACAGAAGACATGACTGCCGCTGGAACCTTCCCGCCCTCTCGCGACTTTTCCCGATGCCGTTTTCAAGCCGGATTGCGCAAGCGCTAAGCAGACGCATACTCAGTGTCATACACGGCCGGGGCAGGGCGGCCACTGGAGTTGTCGATGGGTGAGGGTTTTCTTCTTTTTTTTTAGCCATGCATACATAACTTTTCACACCACAATCGTCGCGGGCAGCGACAGAAGACGCGAAGGCCAATCACCAGTCCGTACACGAACACACGGTCAATTTTCCCATGCCCTAGCGAGGCCGTCAAAAACGGCGTCAGCAGAGGCAACACCAGCAGCAGGCGAACGAAGGGCAAAAGGCTTTTACGGCGCGTTTTTACTCTTCGCCGAGCCGCATAATTTTTCTATTTATAGTTGACTTTTAAACTAACGCTTGCAATCAACTCCAGAGTGAGCATCCCGAGCGGTCGGCGGGTGAAAAATAATAGGCCACTCTCTGGAGGCCCGGATCTTTGGAATTATTTGCGAACGCGTATCACTCCACACGAAGCGAAATGAAACGGAAAGTAAATGAAGTGCGAGTTTGACACATGGCCATCAATCTTGTGCGTTTCAGAGCGGTTGCTGTCTGCAAACGGACGCAATATGGTTTAAGTAGATTCCTTCCGTGTATAAATGAGCATCGATAGAATGAATCATACGAACCATTTACAACAAATATGACATGTTTGTAGTAGATAACTGCGTTTACATTATTTTATAAATACGAATACACATCTAAGCAAGAGAAAATACTGTAAGCATACGCGGCGGAACATTTAAAACATCAAACATAAACACACGTTACCCAAAAAAGGGGAAAAAAGTAAAACGGTGTTCGCTAAGTGGAAAAATATGTTAATCATCCGTAAACATATCATTATTCCCGGAGAAGAAAACACCATCCTCCAACTACGGGCTAGGTAATTCGAAAAATTTCACCCTACCAGAGAAACATTTCTCTCCATAATTGAGAAATTCTCATTACGAAGCGACCCATCCTTCGCAATTTCTGCCCAAAAATCGACAAGATTCTTAATCATTTTCCCATGCCCTCCGGGCGAGCGGATCGCTAAAACCGACGAATCTCCTTTTACGGCAAAAAGGATACGCACCCGTACGTACGTTGCCGCCCGTAAACTTCATCACATTATCACCTGTAGCACCGAAAACGAAGGAAAAAAAACACGAAGGATCGCACTTCACGGTCACCTTTGGCTTACGTGCTTAAAGAAAGTGCAACAAACGGGTCAAAAGGTGGGTATGGGTTTCAAAAGCAGCGGGTGAAAACTTTTTGGGACACACAAGACAACGCAAGCTAAATGATTCATACACTCTCCACCGGGAGGGAGGAGCCAGATCATAGCGAAACAAGAAAACATAATTTCGCTTCCGTCTTTATCGGCCGATCGTGTACGATCGATCAGCGCAGATTGAAGCGCAACTTCAGGGGGATGGAGCGATGTATAAAAAAAACCTCCACCACAAACCCACGGCGGCATGTCGCCGATACGCTTGAGGAGTTCACGTTTATGACCACCTTCGGGTCAACCGGGGTGGAAATTGAGCTCTCTGCAGTAGGAGGGGTCGATAGGAGCAAGCGCACGCTGTTCAAAAAGAAATAAACCTGGGGAGAATTTAAATACGGGAGGCGTAGAGTTCAATAAAAATTAATTTATTAATTTCTCCAACAAGTAGGTCAGTGCATCGGACACAGGCATCACCGGCTGGCGCTCCGTACCGCGTCAGGAGCTGGTAGTTCGTATCTTACCAACTTCCTGGTGGACTCAACTCGTATGGAGAATCATCTTGTTCCTTCTCTCCCGGCAAAGGCGTACTGCTGTGCGAGTCTCGGAAAACATGACGAACACGGGGACGAACATTATTGAATTCAGATAGGGATCACTCATTTATTCCACCATTCTTCTCCGCGCTGCCCGAAGTCCCGAAGACGTAACGTTGGAAAAATGTTCTCCTCCCAGCGAATAAAAATTTGCAACGGCAACCCGTTCTGCTCCCGGACGGACACCAGAGGGAGTAAAAACCGGACGAGACAGGTTGGTTTTAGAATGCCGATTAATAATAATTACGAGCCTGCTCTCTTGCACCGAAAAGAAACAAAAATCGACTACCGCAAACCGGTCGAACGCCGGGAAGTGGAACCAGCACAATCAATCGCGACAAGGGAAACAAAATGATACAATCTTTCGCTGCCCTTCTATCAGCGATGTTCAGTCGCTTTCTTTTTTTATGTTTTCATTCAAGAAGGACGCGCGAATTGTAAGAAAGTACAACACGTGAGTGATGCCCAGAATTCTTCCCATGCGATCACAAAAGACGACCAACACAGACCATGGAAGACTGGCTTCGCGAGAGCATATCAAAAAGAATGAATTGATTTTTCCTTTCTCAAGTATGTACGTGTCTGTGTCCTGTGGCTTGTTCTTGATGCTGGCGGAAGAGTCACTTTAAAAGCCACCGAAAACGTACACATAAAGATGTGAGGTGATTCATGCTGTTGATCGTTAAGAGACTATTGGAGATATTCGACGCATTGTGACGAATGAATAACAACCGAAAGGGGGAAAAAAATCAATGCATAACCAGTTACGGTGCTAAAATGAGTTCAAAATATTCTTCCCAGGAAATAAGCAATTTTGCTGTCCGAAATATGTTCACTTATTTCTGAGGATGTATCAGAACTCATTCTCGAAGATCAACGAGTTTTGGGGAAGAGAGACACAACAAAGCAACATGGTCTGTTGACCCCAGCCACTCCTTAAATCATGTCGATCAGCGACAATCGTGATGAAGATCGAAAATAAAACCACGAGAATCAATTACGGTGGGTATCGAATGAATAATAATTCTTTTTGAAAGATTTCCCAACAATAACTCAGCATGGTTTGATTAATAAAATTAATTTGATTTTCAAGAAATGGATTTAATTTATTGGTTCCCCCCGCCCTAGCAGATTTTACACCATGGATTTGCGACTCGTTTCCAACATGATCACAAATAGTGTCTTAAACATTACAACTGTTGTGCAACGAGAAACGAACCACGAATTGTAATGGCTCACCGGAGTCAAACAAAACAACACAACAATCAAAATTCGGTCACCGGTGCGCACAAAACCCAAAAATGTATCACTTTTACACCTCGCCTCGAGCGGGCGGCACTTTTGAAGCACCAGCTTTTGGGTGGGTAATGTGAGAATCGAAACGTCCCAGAAGGCGAGTCCTTCCCGCAGACGAAGTACCTGCACCGTTTGACACCTCCTAGAGACAATTATTGTGGGGAAGGGCATCGATAAACTTTCGCACCGGTAACCTAATCGTGCGTCTCGTGAGTCAGGCCCACCAACAACTAAGAGCTCGTGGTACACACAGGCCGTGTCGTGGTCAGGAACCGGTGGCCTCCACGGCGATGGAATGAAACATTAACCAGTTACTCTATAAGGCCCGATCGATAAGCTCCGGGGCCGATAATGACAGCACGAGCTTCCACAAACCGGGAGCAGAAACACTGCCGTAAGAGCAACAAAAGCCACCTTCACCAGGGGATTTCGTTTGTCGTGCCGCGTTTGAAGGCACGAGAAAACGGCAGGTAGGATTGAAAACTAAACACACCAGCCGACACGGAAAGCTTCTGTCTCCCGGGACTGATAGTGCACTAATTGAATAGCCATGTCGTTATGTGGCGCGGAATCCAGGCGCAGGTGCCACGCCATGCAAATCGGATGATTCACCAGCAAGCGATTCCCATTCCACTGCCAGTGGAACAATTCAAAACCTCACCATCTTCTTACGCTATTTTTAAAATGCTGAACAGCCACAGATTTTATCAACTAAGTAGTTGTTTGTTTCCCATTTCCAGTGAATTTCGCTCTCAACTTGAGCGTTGGACAGGAGTCAAAACAACCGACCATCAGCCGCCGGCATGACAATGGCGACGCAATCTGACTGCTGTGTCGGTGTTTATAAAGATGCGCGGAGGCTGAAGTCATCGCTTGATCTGAGAAAATTTGCATTCATTTTATAAGACACCGGACTCGGGTTCGTGCCTGTCCCAAAAGCAAACCCGAGAATGATGAATGACCGATCGCAGACTTTATCAGCTTCTGCTTGAGTCGCTCGGTGATGCGTTTTATCTGGAAACAGGGAAACCGTGCTGTGAAATAGGAATTCAAAAGCGAAAATAACGACTAAACGAGTTCTAAGGTTATTAACAAAAGATGGGAAAAGTTCTATTAGACAATAGCACGAGAACTTCACGAATTGGAGTTAGCTATGTTTTCAAGTTGTTAAGGTCGACAGAAAAATTACTTCAGATATTATAGCCTAAGACTTTTACACATTCAAGGTATTATTTTTGCCGAATAATAATATTCCCAGGAGTTAAAATACACACGATGCATTCTCAGAGTCACTTTTATAATTCGTGGAGTACTTGAAGGACACTCGCCTTAAATCGGAGTATACCTTTCGTCCAACCATCCGGGCGATTAATTAAACCCGGCCCTGAGAGCGTAACCAATTATAATATAATATTTCAATCGCCTCACTCAAAGCCAACACCTTGAGCAGTATATCTTACACCCTACTTAAGCTTCACATTCGACACCCCTTCAACCTGGACTCATTGGCGCGGTGTTTTCTTACCCGAAATGATTTTCTGAAGGGTGGTGAGCTAGGCCATTCTCTTCGTATGAAATTTGTGTAACCACGCATCCCACTTCCTTCCGGGGAGCGCATACTTCCCAATCCCTTTCGCGGCCGTTCCAGGCGAAACGATAAATCATGTAATGGAATGCGCCATCGCGAGCGAACGGAAATGGTCGCCCTTTTTTTGAAATCGCGGGCCCTGCCGCTCTCATTGTTACACGCGAAGGAACGCCACCGACCGAGGGCAGGGGTTTCCACACTCGTTCGTCAATTAATTCGTTCCTTTCGGGGCGCTGTCACTCTCCGGGGACGCCGGGTGGACAAGTGCGTTTAACTCCGCAACGCGACCGGCAGATCGGCGCACTTGAAACGGAGAGCACACAAGACCGCAGAGGCAGAGTACGTGCGTCGGTTTTACATGCTCGGCTCGATCGGTCGCGATCGAATATGGATAAAACATAAAACGTAACACGTACCAGAACGATGGACGCGGACGCATATTTTGGGGACGCTGTGTGTGCTGATGTAACGGTGAAGAAAACGTTCGAGAAAGAATGGGTTAAAGCCAGCCGGTCACCCCGATGAAGCAGAACATAAAAGAAAGTAGCAACCATTATGTTGAGCGGCTTTATTATTACGACCAACTGGGTGGAACGAAAAGTCCGGGATGGACGATCAACGAGAAGCGAATGAAAAAAGAACAAGATCATTATGTAATGACCGTTCAAGTGATTTGAAGTGCCTTTGTGCTGTCAACCCTCCCACAGTGTGTCCAAACAGATTCATTTTGGGGGAGAAAGAAATATATCTGGGCTAAGGACTTTCATATAGAGTCCCCCCCGAGCTACATTATTACAAGTGGAAGAACATGCATTTAGATTAAGCTCGGAGTGGAAAACCAATTTCGAAAATGCGCCCGTAACAAAACAAACAGAAAAAACTAAAACAGAAAGAAAGTTCACTATAAATAGGAGCAACACCCAACAACGTTACCCACCTGAGCAAATACACTCCCTGGTGTGCGCATCCGTGTACCGTTTATGGGCAGATATTATGCAAAACCCATTTCCATCATACATATTCGCAAACTTATTTACGCCCCAAAAACGCGGCCACAGGTTGGAAATGGAAAGTTTGCCAACACCATTAGCAGTAGACGCTTTTTCTTTGGTTAGCATTTTAATATTTATGCCCCGCGCCGACGACCTCCCGAAACATTCGTTGACCGAACTTGTCCTTTCTGTCGTCTAAATCATACCGATTTTCTACCTTCCCATAAAACCCGACGACCGATGGCTTATGGCTGGCGCCATAAAGGTGGGCATCACCGGTTTGCGATACATTAAGGTGCACCTCGCAGAGCAGAAGATAGTTTTGGATAGTGCAGCACAAGCATTCGAACGAAAAATCGCCACACTTTTTCTCTGCAAACACAAAGTTTTGGCACACGGTGTTGAAGAAGGTGTTACTTCTCCTTTGCCATCTACCTTTTTGCCTTTGGTGCGCGCGCCCGGCGTAAGTGATGCCCATTTTTCCATAATGGAACCGTTTACTTTCCGCGGGGAGGGTCCTTGTGGTGGCGGCTTCACTTTTTATGCAAACTGACCCCTCGCACCGGCCAGCAAACGAGTTGCTAAAGTTATTGTGCACCGACCGTCTGGTCGTTCGTTCAAATGGCAGATTGTTTGGATGTGTGCAAGCGCTCGTTTAAGATGCAACGAGAATTCCAGACGGCAAATTGGATGCTGTGTGTTGTTTTTCGCGTAGCGAAGCACTTTTTAGTTTTATGCTTCGTACGTGCGATGCATCCGAATGGAGATGTATTACTGGGGGCTCCCAGTACCCAACACCATTCCATCGGCAATCGGAAATGCAAAACCAAGACGACGGGAAATGCAACCCCGACTGTTATTCCAACAGCAAACGTGGGCAGGCATAATCACCAACCCCCAACATATATCGATAACTAGCTAAAGCTGGTGATAAAAACCGTTCACCGTAATAGTTAGCGAGAAATGGACAATGGAAAACGATGACCGTCGGTCGAAACCGAAACCTTTTGGTTTCCCTTTTTTCCCCCAGCTCTGTCAACGGAGCGCGATATTTGTCTTTGACCTCCTCCCCCGGTCGGTCCGCCAAGCAGATTTCACCCGCCTTGACATATGTTTTCGAAATATTAGAAGGTGCAGCATAAAATGCCGATCCATCATAAGCGTCCCACCGAATGCGAACCATCGTTACACCATGCGCGAGCGTAAGAGAAGATGCACACTCCTTAAAGGGGTGGAGAGAAAAAAAAACAAACGGCAGCTTGAACCCTCGAGACCAAACATAAATAACGGGGAGGAAAAGAGAAAAGCAACATTCAGCAAAAAAGCGCATCGAGCAGGCGATTGCCGCCCTTTATCGGACAACATCGCACCGACGCAACATTGTTCACACCCGCACACTCCAAATCGATCGATCGGGTTCCTCCGCCGGATCGGATTGGAAGAGCGGAGCATCTCCCCAGTCTTTCCAGTAGCATAACATAATGTTGCATAAGTCAACACCAGCAACACTGGTCACCGTGTTCCGCCCTAACGGCGTCCCGGGTTGATCGCGTTTGCCCAGAAAGAAAAGCCATCCGTTATGGGCTTCCCGTTTCCCGGCCGAGGCATGAGATCGAAAAAAAGGCGGCCGATCGTAGATACACTGTGCGCTAATCCCACACTTACACATACACTCGGGTGCAGAAGTATGCAAACCGATCTACCGAGCCGATAGAGTACGGGCGGAAGTGGAAGAAATAATGGCCACGACATAGAGCACTATCCAACTGGCATAAGGGAAAATTTGCCATATATCACACCGACACCCCGTGCGGGTTATGCTCCCGTTCGTAAGGCTTATCTTTCAACCCGCCACTGTAAATGGTGATAGATTTAAAACTGGTTGCGGTATAATTCAAACATGGCGCGAAGTATTTAAACTGTCACCGGGCGGAGGGCGCGAGTGTGCAACGTTGCACTTTTGCCACAGCTCGCCCGGTCCGTTCTTAACCTTAAACTATCTCGCGCGAACGGTCGGCGGCTCTGACCTCCTTCCGAAAATTTCATTTGCTTCCATTCCTATGCCAAGGGGACGGTAGTTTTTTCTGTCACCTTCAAAACGGCATTTGCCAGCCTTGTGGGTAGAGCGTCGAGTGAGTTGGACGCAGATAAAACTTTATGGGAATGCACCCGCGTTCAGGGAAAGGGTTTCCTTTTTTTCTTGTATCCTTGCTGCCATCCCGAGGGTTGTTTCCCCCCCTACGATACCCGATGCAACGCAATGCAACGAGAACTGTCCGGTGCACTTTTTCACCGTACGTCATCATAACCGCTTGCAGCAAAGGCAATAATGTTTGGCGAAAGCAAGACTCCCCGTCTTCTCGCTGATGGTTACGCAAGGGAAGGTGCGCGCACAGCAGACTTAAACATTTTATGGAAATCACATAAACGTGTCAACTGCTTCGAACGAGCGCGGCCGTTTGGCGAACTTAAAAGAAAAAAAAAGATGCCAACCGCGGGAATTAAACGGCTCGTTTATTTAATCCTGATTGCGTCGCGCGCAATGTTGTTGTCGGGTTGTAAACGGTTGCTTGAAGATCTTTATTAGACCGCTTGGGTTTGCTCTGCTCGTAAACGTTGGTCTAGTTAGTGATTTTTCTATCACCTTCATTGCAGTTATTTGGAGTAAAATTACACCGCATAGTCCGGGTTTCAAATACATTTCGAACCGTACGCCAGCAGCAACTTACCTAAAAAGAGAAAAGAAAGAATAAAAATTAGTAACTGTTTAAACTGTTTCTTATTTTTCTAAATCAATAAAACTCTTTGACTCGAAGTATGAACAAGAAGTAAAAAGTATAAGCAAAGGGGGTCAAACTGGAAGTTAAATCTGGATGAAGAATAGATCCCATGAAATGGATTTCATTCAACCGGGGCTCGCCTAGAATTCGTTCACTTCAATCAACGCGAAAATAACACGGGTTGTGTTTTTTCTGAAGTATCATGCCAAAACAATGTTCACCTCATCAACGCACGGTCGGCGGCCTAAAGACGCGAGAAGTAGATTAGGTACCGAACGGATCGAAGAAAGAAAAAAGCCTCTTTCCACAACGCCTAAACCCCAAAACGGTACGACCGCCACCGAAAGACGGTTTTGCCAAAAGGGTGTGAAAATTAGGCCCGATGAAACCAAGAACGATGATCGCCGGGTGTGTTCGGGGCTTACAGTATTCGAGGTTCACACAACATCAACAGTCCGCTTTACCCAATGCCCCGGATTCTGCGATCATTCTCCGGGGGGGAGGGAGGGAAGCAAAACACAGGCAGGAGAGATAACCGGACCCCAAACCATTTAACGGGACTTAATATGATAAATTCCAGCCGCTTGGTGAACCTCCTCCTCGTCCTTTGGTTCCTCGTGCATAAAGGCACTTTATGTTTGCCATCGTCACTCATTCAAACCCACCCTTTTCCCGCACTGAGCGAGATGGAGGGAGGGAAGGGGTACCTGCGAGCGAGGCCGATTAATGCTGCCGGCACAGCACGATGCAACCGGGAACCGCCCGGAGGTGTTTTGATTCTCGTTTCGCGCGCCGTGCATAAAATGTAGAACCGCAACGGCCAACGCAACACGGCGGCTCGTGAAAAGCTGGCCGTGGGGTTGGGTGGAAAATGGGATTTTTCGCCTTGGAAACCGGGAAGAGGAGCAAGGGGAAAGGCAAGGGGTACCATGCAGGTAATTATATGATTAACATACGCTCGCGCTGCCACAACCGGGCACCAATCATGATGCGGTGGTAACGCATCTCCCCCAAAAACGCCCTGTTCTTCCGAAGAAAGCAGCGGCCTTCTTAGTGCGAGACAGTCCTAAAGGATGGCGCTCGGCAGGAAAACCACACTGTCATCGTGTACGCCTGTTGGAAGTCAGTTCTCCTTCCCGTCGGCACAACAGAACGGAGGAGTTTTGGCGTTCCATTCGTTCCGACAAAAAGCGCGAAAAATGTGTAGAGAAACGGGGTGGTTAAATGTTCGCTAAACATGATTCCGCGACCGTCCACCCTCCCGGTTCGACCCTCGGTGTGCAAAGACGACACACACACACACACACACAACCAGGAGATGTTTAATTTGCATGCTGCTGCTGGCAGAAACGGTGTTTTGGCTGGAAGCGACTACACGCAGCAAACGGTAGCGACATCTGCGTCCCTTCGTCAACCGGCCATCAGCGTCACGATCATCATCACCATCATCATCATCAGCTACGAGAAGATGAACATCCAAGCTTGTTGTTCATGAATCTACTGCCACACTCTCCGTACACACCGAGCCTGCGCCAGCCTGTTTTAAGCTGAGAAAAACTGTGTGGTCACGATGCGATGTCCTGCCGGTTTTTTAGTGACGGCTCTCCCCCTCCCCTGCGGGGATAACAACAACAACAACAACGACAACAACTCCCATCGCCCGGAGTATTCAAGGTAGCAATACCAGTTATCAGTGCATTAAACGGTCGCTCGGGAACGCCGTTGCGAAACCGCAAACGAGCTGCAAAATGGGGCCAGTGGACCAAACAGCAAGCACGACAAAACCTCAGCAGCAATGACCAACATTAAGTGAGACGCATTACGCAAGAAAGCGCTGTGTGCCAAAGGATCCTTTTTAGTTGAGTTAGATTTGGGTGCATCGATAACGCCACGAGAGATGCAGCCCTTGACACGGAGGTAAATGCCACGACGCGTGGTCAATAGGTTCGATACGCTTATCCACGATGGATCGGATAAACAACCAATTTTCAGTGTTTTGAAAGGTTTACAAAAGCGGGGGTAAACATAATAATCATAGGGTGAACGAAAATCGGGTGCCCAGGTTTTCTGTGTTTTGTTTTTGCGATAAACATCGCTCGATTGAACGGTCGAAGGACCTTGAAAAGTGTATGTGCAACTTGGAAGGAAAAGGCAAATGGGGGCATGTCTGCCTACGGGGGCCGGACAATTTACTGTAAAAAGCAATCAGATGAAATGCACAGGCAATTGTTAAAGATAAACAGTAAAAATGCGATAAGGCGGATGGCATCGATTCGATTCTAAATGTCATAAATGGGTAATTTAAATATTATATTTGTTTTGTTTTCATTTTACACAAACAAACATAAATGAATGCCCTTAAACGATTTCGATAAAATCTGCAACAGTGGCATATGATTCATCAGTTTTCGGAGGTTCGCGAATCTTTACAATTCTACAAAAAATCAAGAATCTCCAAAGATGCATAAAGACTGGTTATGTGCGTACTGTGTAAAAATAAATGGGTGTGTAGGATCTTACTGTTGAAATGATTGATTTAAATGTTCTCGGAGAGTTTAGCAACTACTTTTGATTGAATCATTAACAGAGATTCGAATCCTATAAGAGAGAATGAGTGAGTAAAAGAGTTACATCGGCATAGTGATTCGAATCCCAGAGAATTAAGTTCGTACAACGAAACGCAATACGATCGATAGAAATCAGGGATTCGAATCGCAAAGTGTACTTCAAAGAGTAAATAAACTAGAGGAAAAGTTTGTTAATGATGTTTTAATATCTGGATGGGATTCGAAGCCTTTTTTAGGATTTGATTCATTGTTTTGGATTCAAATCTCTGTGGCGGCTATTAACTCTTTTACTCACTAATTCATTCTATTAGGATTCGAATTTCAGTAAAGGATTTAAACCTCTGCGGCAACTAATAACTGTTTTTTGCATTTAAAATCGTAGAAGAATAACTAAAAGATTCGAATCACCGTGATGATTGTTCATTCTGATTCATATCTCTAAAAAGAGTTGTTACTCTCATCACTACTGTCGAAACTTTCTCAATTCACTTCTTGTTTATTGTTTAGAGTTGCACAAAATTTTCCACTCGTATCCATCAAATTCTGCAGTTTCATGATTATATAGTTTATTTTTAATAATTTTTAAACCTTCATGAATCTCCAGACGCGAATCGGAAGCTGAATTACCCAACTCCAATTAAATCACTTTCCCCACGACTTCCCGGCGGCTGGACAATTCATTAAAACGTTTAGTAGCACTTAGACGGAACCCGCGAAACGATCGATAAGCGACTAAACAAATATTTAATCCACATTCAACACACCGCAAGAGAGTGACTATCGCTTTTCTTTGCAATATTTTGACATCACGGCCCCTGGGCCACCACCTCGCGATCTCGGGCGTTCGCTTTGTCGCGCAATGAAAGCGCTTTACAATTCGCATGGAAATTATGATTTCAATATCCTCTAGCAGTGTCTTTTTTCTTCCTTCCTCTACGCCGTCGCTGCGCAGAAAATCCTCGATGAAAGTGTGCCTGATAAGAGCGAGCAGCTTTTACGACAAACACTTCTCGTGTTTGCATACATTATAGCCATTTCTTTGCGCGGGATGGAAGGAGTACTGCCGGGGACTCGCTCCTCCGGTGGTATTTCACCGCAAGCAGGAAGTCGTCCTAAGGAAACGGCCAATCTGCCAAATCTGATTAGACGGTGAATAATGGTGGTCAATTCCATCAATTGATCATAACCATTAGTCTTTCCCGCACGGTGTGGTTCGATCGGTCAGGTCGGTGTCCAAACGAGGGGGGGAGGACATGTCGGTGGGGAGGAAAATCCCTGCCATTGAGTCTGCACTGGCGTTCGCTCCAATCAGCTGGCCCAGATCTGTTTTGCGGTGGAAGTGTGATCGCTGTCAATTCAAACAACAAAAAAGCGACCGCACCAGAAAGCGGCACTCGATGAATGAATATTAAGATAAATTTGGCACGGCTCTGATGGCCCCGAAAACGTACGACAACGAGCGGGCGGGAATGTGCGACGGACGGGACGACACGGACGGTCTTCCCGTACACATGTCGTACGGCGCGAAGTAGGACGGACCTACCGGATTGTTTTTCACGCCTCGCGTCTTACGGGCCGTGCACCGGCGCGAGCAGGGACATGAACTTGGCCGTTTCGAAAACTAGTATCAAGATCAACACCGCAGCATCGCATCTTCTCGCACTGCTTGCTGGAGTGGCGGAGCAGTGGGAGTGGGGTTTTGCCCGGAGGGCCTGATCCTTTGAGCAGAAGACGACAGACTCGAGTCCGAGTGGTATTAATCTTCTCGGCCGTTCGCGAAAAGCCCGGCATGACGCAGGCGCAAATGAGGCGCACGGGGTTGAAGATTAAGAGCTTTGGCACGTCGTCACGGGTGATTAAGATCGGGATCAGCGAGCTCCATTTTTGGGCCCGCCCTTTCTCCCACGTTGCGCCCGGACCGGGAAGGGATTAATGAACGTGGCAAGTTGCGTCCACCTGGCACAGGGCAAAGCCGCCACGGCCGTGACGAATGCGGTTGGGAGTCGATCCTTCGACGCAGTCCGCGAAAGATCGATGACGTTAAGTCACAAAATTTTTAAAACCCTAGCCATACCACGGAGCGTTTCTGCATGAGCTGATGTGAAGGTTCTTTTTCCCTCAGTACATTTCGAGGCAAGGCACTCGTCACAACACAGCAACAACAACAGCTGCTTGTCGGATGTGCCCTGCACGCCCAGTTTTTGCACGGTTCGCTGGTGCCCAGCCTTGGCGGTGCCGTACCGGGAAAACGTTATGGAACCTTAGGGCCGGCTCACCTTTACCCACCGTGGGCCATCGACGACGCCGCGCATGCTGATTGGGGAGTGTTGAAAGCCAAATAAAACGCTTTTCCCCCCCACAAGGTAGCCAACATGAAGGGGGAGTGCAAAAGCGAAAGGAAGGGAAGGGCGGAAACATGTTGCACGCACGGTCCAAAGGGTGACGAGTACGATAAGCATATGCGACTCAAAACCGTTTGGTACGTTCATGGTTCAAAAGCAAGTGACCTTTGGTGGAAAATTGTTCAAATTAAATTTGAATATACCATGGTGTATATGGTACATTAAAATTTGAACGAGCTAGAAATAAAAGAAGTACACAGCAGTGAATACATAAATTGTAAAATGCTGAACATAAATCAATGAAACTGTAAAAGGACAGAGCTTCAAAAAAAGGCATCCTCAATGGTGCTAGAAAACGAATCCTATCTTTTAGTGAATGAAATTAAATCTGATACAACATAGGATAGCTTTCGTTTATTTCACTGATCAAACGATGGCGGCTAAATAAGGAAGTATTACAAAGAAAAGTTACTGTCAGTAACAGGCGAACCGTCGTAATAGCGGTTCAAACTTAGTCCAAAACTATAATGCAAGTTACCATTTTTAATTTAAAAATTTAAAAATAAAAACTCAGTTTATATTATTTTTTTTATTTCAATAAGAAGCATTTGCTGCAACCAAAATTGCGTTGCATCTATATTGTTATATTTCATGGCAATGATGCATGGCAAAAATGTACACGAAATATATCAATTTATTCAACCAAAAAATTCATCCTTGTTCCAGCACAATAAGAGATTGATCCTGAATTATCTAATTTCGATTAATCTCTTATGAATAACTCATCTCAAGCTTGTTTTCGAAGTAAATAACTAATCGAGTTGGGGTTTGAAGTATAAAAAAAGGTAAATTCCATGTTGATGATTTTATCTTGACTTCATCTGATATTTGTCAACATTAATAACACGCAAACAAATGCACACAAAGCCACCATTTTGTAACTTCAATTAACCCTTTCGATGATATAGGATTAGTGTCAACCTTTTTAGTTTGAAAAAAAAGGTTTTCCTTAAACACTTTTGATCACAAATCACTTTCCTATTATCCTACAAACCGATGCTTCGTAGGTCAGTTTTTGTGTTGATACCGGATGAAAGTTACAGATATAACTGCAAAAAAAAGGACGCCACACCTGACCAGAGCTATCGGATCAATTTCCGTCAATCGGCCACTCGGGCTGACTGGGGTTTAAGTTTTCCAGGAAATCCTGACGGACAGCCGGCTCCCGACGACCGATGGCGATGACGCCCGATAGCCGGCCGGGTGTGGAAAGGCCCACGCCAAAACAGACCGGACGAGAAAAAAAAACAACAAAATCGGAATCTCCCCCGGATTGATGGGTGGGCACATTTGATGCTCGCTCAATCGACGGGTTTAGGAGGGCGCAAGATTTTGGGTAGGCTGAATTTACAAACGAGACATAAAAACCGTGCCTTCTGCGGGGGGAGGAAGAAGAGGCGATGAAAATCAAGACAGAAACGGGAACCGCCAACATCCGTCAACAACGGCGGTACGCCCAAAACGCGCCCGCTGTCAAACGGTGAATTTGCAATCATTTCGCTTTCGCCAGTTCTGTCCGCGGGCTGCGTTTCGGCGTTGTCGCCCGGTGTACGTCGTGTGCGCCCTCGGCCCCTCATCTGTCGGTAATTGAAGGCGCGTTGAAAGAAAGCAAGGAAAGCAGTCGTCCGTGAGAGGGGCCGTTTCCTGACACATCTCCCAGCAACAACTCGAGCAGGTCATCAAATAATCGACAAGGCCCGAAAAGAGCCTCCGATCGAGTTCTCGACATCCCGCGTCTCCTGTCAAATTTGGCAATAGGAATTGGGAAGGATAGCGGTGAAGCAACCAGAGCTAATCCCTGCCGAAGCGCGCTTGTAATTCAATTTAATAATAAGCCGATCGGTGGGGTTGATTTGAAAAGCCATCAAAAGCCCATCCTCCAGTCCGCCGAGGGGGGTGGACCGGGAGTGGTCCGAGGGCTCATCAGGCGCAACATTCCACCGCCCAAGATGGGCGCGTACCGGAGTTTCTTTTTTTCTCTGTCTGGCAACCCCAAGACTCCTTTTTTTGTTGTTTGTGAAACTGTGTGCGAAGATGTTAATGGGCGCCCGTCAGCGGGACCATGCCGTGTGCGGATTGTTTCGCGTAAATCCAATTAAAGCAAGAGCAACGAAAGAGTGACCATGCAGCAGCATCGAGGAAACCCACAGCTCGGGGGCAGTGACCCGCGAGAGACGGCGAGCCGCCCCAACGCACACGTTTAAGGAGTGCCCTTGGACGAGAAAAGCGCGACGGGATAATTTGTGCAAACGCTTTTGGCCGCCGGTTGACGAAGGTCTCCGGCTGCTGCGGCTGCGGATTTCGTTTGATCACCGTCGACACCGCGGTGACAGTGACCGTGAACTAGAAGCGCGTATCGGCCGATTTGCCTTCGAACGTCCCAATCGCCATCTCATCTGCCCTCCGAGCAAAAGGGAGGAGAATCAGATTCACTTTTCCCTCTGCGGGAAGGGGTGGATGTGGGGAGTTTTCGCTTCAGTTTTTACTTTTCACGATCACCCGCCCCGATAGTTTGACCGATGATTGGCCTAATTTTCACCGTTGCGAGTTGCGAAAGTATTCACTTTCATCCGTCATCGGAATGCTGGTGTGGAAGCTGCTCGCATGTTTGGACGAATTGTTTGAAGATGGAGCGTATGTAAATAAGTCGCTCGGAAGCGTTGGTCGGTGCTGCAGGATACCGTTGGGCAAAAATTTTATTAATTACAGTAGTAAAGTGCAAGTAAAGTTAAGATAAAAGAGTCATACAGTGGATACAAAAGTAAAAAGCTTAAAGGAAACAAAACATACTTGAAGCCAATATAAAAACACTAAATAATTATGTTTGAGAAGAACCAAAAACTAAAAATAATTTTTCAATTTTCGAACAAAAATTAAAGGATTAAATTCTTAAAATAGTTCTCAATATGTCTTTATTAGCCTCAACAATCATTAGAATATTCAATGGTACTTTCAAGAACTCATTAAGATGGGCCATTGAAACATGAAACAAGTCGAAAGTGGAGAAAAAAATAAAAGACTTAAAGGAAACAAAACATAGTTAAAACCAACATAAAAACACTATGTTTGAGAAGCACCAAACATTAAAAACAATATTATAGATATTTAAGTTTTTGAACAAAAATCGAAGGATTGAGATCTTAAAATAATTCTCAATATGGCTTTATTAGTATCAACAATCATTAGAATATTAAATGTTACTTTCAACAACTCATTAAGATGAACCATTGAAACATGAAACCAGTTGAATGAAATTAAACCTATCCAGAAAGGCTCAACATCTCAGTCACAGGAAAAGGCTAGCGAATAAACACTAGACAATTTCCTCCCGCGCCGTCCATTTATCATCGATTTGCTTTCCGTCGAGGAAAATGAAAAAATCACCGGTAAACACTTTCTAAGTCATCGAAATCGGTGTTATTTCTCCAATCATTCAATCGAACGTCGGAAAGGAAGACCTTCCTAGTATAACCACTGCTGCTCCATCGATCTCCCAGGGCTTCGGTCTACAGTCAGCAAAATGTTGTTTGCCCTTCGATCGAGCACTCGACGGAGATTATTACAACCCGATCTCGAAGGAAGCTAAACGATCCGTTCAACAGCTGTTCGAAGGTGCATCCGCACAGAAAACAAATGGATAGCCCGGCACCATTTGGAATGGGATAATTTATCGTGTCTCAGTTCACGAATTCTTCCCCAACCCGAGCGTCATCCACTTGATCCGGACCATTGTGTTGCTGTTGTTGCTTCTCGGGATGCACTTTTCTTCCTGCCGAGTGTAACGCTCAAGTGAAACGAATACATATATCACGGCCGGAGGTCCGGAGCAGACGGTGGTGGACGGAAGGAAAGGGAAAAGTTGGGCTTCAGGAAAACCACTCGAAGCCACCCTCACACACAGCCGATGACTTCTCAGATGTTGGAAACAAAAAAAACGTGGAAGGGACCTCACGCGGTCGTCTTCCGTGCAGACGTTTGAGGGCAGAGTCTTGGAATATTTTTATTCCTACACTAACGGGCGGCGGTAGAAGGTGAAGCTTGTTGAATGAAAATATCCCGCACATACACTTCACGGACCCCGCACAGAGGAGTACCCGGCGAGTAGGCAGTTCATTTACACAATGTTTATTTTTAACACTTTCCAGCTGCGCCGCACAACACCAACGCCAACTGGGGATCGCAAACGCACGGTTTTGAAGTTATGAATCACCTTCATCAAACCAACCGAACGAAGTACACGGACTGCTTCGATCCAAGAACCCGTGTCTCAAGAACCCATGTTTCTAGCCTCCAGAAAATGACCACTTGAAACCGATCGCCCCCGGGGGGATGAAGAAGAACCAGGACTCACCTTTGCAGTGGGGAAGAAGGAAAACTGGAAACTCCACAGAAGAAAACGAAGAAGCACTTGGCACTTGGCACTTGAGACCAGCTGGTGGTGGTGCCTCTAGAGAAGCACAAGCCGCAGTAGTGGTTCAGAACGTTGAGCTGCGTCTTCGTCTTTGCCCGTAAATTCTTCCACAGCGCCGAGACCGATAAGAGGTTTAATCACTTTCTTTCGAGAAGAAGATGCACCGCCGCGGCACACAGGCTCCTCGCGCACAAACACAAAAGCACACAGCGACGGGGAAGATCACACCGGATCGCAATTATCTTCGGTCCCATCGGACGCAACGGAATCTCTTTCGCTCCTTTGGCCGCGAAGGGTCTGCACTCGGAAACGAAAGGCACCACAAGAACACCAGCACAATCTTAAGCACACCGAAACACGGGGTCGGGGGAGCAGGGGCCTGTGGCCACCGCCGCTACCTTCTGAGGGCTCCGACGTTCGTTATCATAATTTACGGCCCTCGGCGAAGGCGGAAGATGACGCGCGTTTGATGCTGGTCGTCTCGTTCGACGAAGACACTCGCCGCCGTTCGATGCACTTGATAATCCGGGCCGGGCATCTATTTTCACTTTCGGTAGTCAAAACGAAGTGGCTCTCCATTTAGCACCGGGGTAGAACATTTCACTGAAGTGGCCCCCCCTCTTTGCCAGGGTATTCTTCAATATTCAACTCAATTTAAATCATTTCCCCCATTGCATACACAAAACCCGCACACTGCGTTCACATTTTCATGTCGGGGGAGGAAACACTTTTTCAGCACCGTTCAACAGGCTTCTTGGACGGTAAAAACGAGGCACATTTCTTCGTTATGGAAAACGGAAAAAAGCTTTTTTTTATTTGTACGCACCACTTTTGGGAAACCTTTAAATGTTTGGAAAAGGTACACCATTCACGGCACGGAGAAAGCACTTCGTGGAAGATGTTTCGATGTTTGATTCAAAATAATTTTCCACATAAATCAATGAGCACCTTTTTCGCTTCCCATCTGGGAAAAGAAGAGACCACAATTGTCACACGGTAAATGATCTTTGAACACTGTTTCATTCATAAAGAATGTCCGAACAACAATGCAAAAACACAACTGGAAAAGGCACAACTCGTTGAATACACCGGACCGCGACGCGGAAACAACTGTCTTCGACGACAGTTTCAAACTGAATGCCGTCATTTCGATTCCCTCAGAGTTACCCACCACATTGAGAGTGAGAGAGACGAGCATTGAAAATCCTCTCGCAAAATCGTGAATCGGTAAAATTTGACATTGAAGGCGCCATTTAATATATGAAGAATCTCTTTTGACGGTCAATTTTATTCGATGAACCGGGTCACCAACACATCCGTATCCGTGGACACTTAACGGGAAAAATCGGTTTACCGATTCGGTAGATTACCGTTTGCGAACCGAGAATTTGACCTTAGGCGCGCGTGGACTTTCTTCGCGCGAAGGTCATTGAATCGGAAATTACCGGTGTGAAGTGAGAACAACATCAAAGTCACAGTGAAACGAATGTTCACATTTGGTGAGAGCTCACGTAGTGAGTTAGCTTACTCACTGCTCACTATTATGAATATTTTCCGATCGATCCGCAAAACTGTTGTGCATTTCGCTTGCATTTTACATGCTAACAGCTTCAATCAATTGCTTTCTTATAACAATAAATTTCCGCCTTTTTTCTGGAATGCAATATGCGCATTCCAGAAAAAAGGCGGAAATTTATTGTTATAAGAAAGCAATTGATTGAAGCTGTTAGCATGTAAAATGCAAGCGAAATGCTTCCAAGTAATTTATCTTAATTTACAACCGATACATAACACGCCCGGCACCACAAATGCACAGGCGGGTTGCAAATTGTTTGTTTTGCTAAAAATTGGGCAAATATTTCAAAAATTGATTGATCTCGTCCCATTTGTCGGTCCGCGGCAGTGCTTTAAATTCTATTTACGACGCCCAGTCCGTCATTTCCATGTCTCCTTTTTTGGGGAAAGAGTCAATCATGGAAAATTGGAAAATTCTGCCGCCTAAATTTGTTCTCGCCTCGGGGGCACGAATTTAAATTCTCCAGTCACTCGAGTGTGCTTGCTGCAGGTGCATTCAAGAATCAATCATGGAGGTCGATGGCGTGCAGCAGGCAACAACCACGACTCGACCGCTTCCCCCGGCTCCCCCAGGTCTTGGAGCCTCATCAATCAAAGGCAACACACGGTGGGATGTGCTGCTGCTAATCATTTTCTTATTACTTCGTCGCTCTTGAAATCTTTTGTTTTGTGTTCCTTGTTTCATGCGGTATTCGCCACCATCAGCGTGCGTGTGCATTCTTAGGAGGAGGAATTGAGAATTGCTGCCCAAAACGGGCTGATCGATCTTTGCCGAAAGGCGATAGCGCATGCCCCTTTTCCCACCGGGCTCTGACCGGTTTTAACCTGTCGATCGATCGTCACATTTCGATCTGCGGCTCATCAGAGCCTCCCAAAAGAATTCCCCACAAGCCGGAGCCACGCAACCGAGCGCATGTTTACATCAACAGGTTCTTGTAAGAGCCATGTAACATACGCCCACCGATACGATCCTAACGTACGCCTGACTTCGAACCATGACGATGCTCTCACAATCACGATGATGATGCCGATGCGCCAGCGTTCGTCGGCGTCTAAAGTCGAGCAATTAATCAATGTACACCCAAAAGGTGGAAAACAATCTCCACGCGTTAACGCCATCGTACCGGGTGTGGAAAACCCCGGCAAAAAGAAGGGGGAGGGGGACGATGAAAAGGAAAAGCATAGAATCAAAGTCAACTAACAACCTCCACAACCACCACGAGTTCTCGGTCGATTCAGCTCGTCGACGAGCTGGAACCGTGTCGTGGACCGGACGCAGAGGAGTCGCACGTTTCACGGCTGCGAGGAAATTATGACCCATCAACTGATGATGATCTTTTTCACTCCATCGCATCCGAACCCGTGGCTCCCGGTCGGACAAGAAGCAAGCCAATCAGGATAGAAAAAGGGTAAAAGAAACGGTGCCCTACGTTGGACAGAACTTTGTTTTACTAATTAGGCACGGTCGTTGTCGACTGTGTCTTGCGATCGTTGGCTTCGAAAAAACCGGAACGCACCACCATGAGACCGGAAAACGTTCTGGAGGACAGAAAGCGCCCAACTTTCACTCGCCACTCCAACGAGTTGTTCACAAAAAGACAAGAAAATTAATTCACACACTCGTATTTTACGACGAAAATGATCTGCCGCGAGCAAAGTGGAACCAACGGTTCCGTCCGTCTGGTTTGGCCGATTGATTTGGAGCGGAAAGATTTGTCTCAAGTTATCCGCGTTCTTTTTTTTTCATTATCTTCGGGCGTGGGACGTACAGCTATCAATCCATTTGCATAGAATTTGGTCTGTTTGATTTTGGTTTCCTTTAGTTGTTCGATCGAAACCTAATGGGTAAAAGTCAAATGTCATGCAGATCGAATTGCCGGGAAAGATAAAACGGGGCCAAAGGCCGTTTGGACAAAGTTTACCACAAAGATAACTGGCTGATTTTGTGGCATGGGCACATGGGCAGTCTGAGTAGGGTTTCGATTTCTTATTTTATGTTTATTGACATTTTTGTAACATGTTTTATGATTTCTTTTAACCCAACTGGTCGAAAGTATTTTCCCATTTTAAATATTTAATTAAGGACAGTATTATTATGTAGATAAATCAGTAGAAAAAGAAAGAAGAAAGGTTCCCCCTTTTGTCACCACCAGAAATTAGGTGTTTCTTATCTGGTACATTAATTTGTAGAAATTTCTTATCCTTCAAAGGACAGGACCGGATGAGACCTTGCAATCTTTGTGAGAAATATACATGGTATTTAACGAAAATGTCTCTATTAACTCGAAGCGGGCAGCTTACGCAACGGAACCCGGGCGAGATCGTCAGCCGAGGCGTAAGAAAACGATTTTCCACCTGAACAAAAAACAAAACTAAAAAATAAACAGTCCACGCGACCTTCGGGCTTGGAGGTTTGGTGGATGGTGTTTTCCTTAACCCCATCATTAAGCGTCATAAAATACTCCCATTAACAACTATTAATATTGTCGCACCGTCGTGCTCGGTCCACCCAGTGGATCCCAATTTACTATTCGGGTCGCATCTTTTCCGCCTTTTTTTTTTTTGTTTCCACCACACCACCGAATGACCATAAGTTACCCGCGTTACCGAAATGTGTCCAAAAATTGATGAAACGGACAGCAAAGGGCAGGAAATTTAACACGGCGCGCTCTCAAGTGAGGGGGCATAACGGATGGTTTCTGTTTTGGTGAAATGGTATAAAGACACAGGTAAGCTAGGTTGTAAAAAATGACATGGAAAGTTCCGCACCCCAAACCGTGCGATGTTGCAAAAGGGGATCCCTTAAAACAGCAATCAAACCGAGCCCTTGTTCGGGTTGATTCGGATCTAAAATTAAATGACTGCCCCGCTGATGCTGTTTGATGCCTCGGAAACGGCGAACGGGGGGTAAAAAACAATAAACTGCAACAATCGATTGCGCAAGTGAATCCTCTCCTCGCCGGGAACCCATAACGGGGTGGTGGAATCGGTGGCTAAAAATTAATCTGAACCGTCGAACCCCAGTGTACCCAACGCGTTTATGGGATCAAGTTCCTCTCTTTGCACACAGATGCATCGAAGGGAACGAAATCGAGAAGCAGCAAACACCAAACAAAAAAACACATACTAACCTCCCCGGAAAAGATCCCGCCCCTGAAGGGCCTCCGGATGGGGGTCGAATTTCTTTCGAGCGGTGAGATTTGTCTCGAGCATCGATTGGTGCGGGAGAGAAAGAAAGCAAAAGGTAGTGCGCGCACCCCGCGTGAAGGGTTAAAGCGTTTTGGAGGATTATTTCATCGGTTTTACCAAAAACAAACCGCCTCGAAGGGCCCTTCGGAGTAGGAAGCGGGCGGACCGCCGCCCGTTATGGCATCGCGGAGTGTTTGACATTTGGCAAAACCCCGGGCCACCGCTTTCCACCGCACGATCAACGGGGTTTCCCTTCGAAACAAGCACAGCTTCCTCGGGGACCACCGCAAACCGTGAAAGCCCTCTAAGGGCTACGCACATGCGTGCACTCTGGCGGAAGGGAGAAAACCTATGAAAAAGGGGCCTGCAGAAGGGGTGGAAGCAAGGCCCAGAAAGCAAACGGTTTAAGCAGATTGAAAGCCGCTAAGCGCTAAAAGTGTATGATTAATTTATCTAAGATTAATTTTTGTTTTTATAGCGCTTTACATTAAACGCTGATGAAGCGTCGCCAGCCGAAACTTCCGTCGTGCCGGGCGAGATGAATGGAAATGGGAAAATGGGGTCGTAGCCCTCCTAGGGCCGTCCAAATCGTTCCTCCGTCTTCGTACTCCACACCTCGTGCCGAGATTTCTTATGCAATCAACCGAACGCGGGTGAAGAAGGAGAATCATTTTTGCAGTGACATAATTTTTAAAACAAAACCGTTGATTAATCACCTTTAAAATACATGCTATATAACGGTTAGAATTTAAATATGAGGATTGGGATGTTTGAATTGAAACACGTGATACAGCAGTTGTGATAATAGATACGATACTAATGGATTCAACAAACATATTTCCACATTACAGTTGAAGCTTTTTAACTTAGCTTTTTACTTCATGTTGAATTCCTTATTAAGGAGTCGATAGGTTTGAGTGGAAATTTTAGTTTAAACCCCACCTCAGGAAAAGAAAAACAAATTGTGTATAAAACATGTGCTTAATTTAACGGTGCCTGATTGAAAAAAAGAAAGAAACTAACCTAATTTATCTAATTTGTAATCATCTTATAAGATATTAAGATTGAATGCTGTTCTCAACTTTGTAGTCGATTGACCGAAGATTTAAGGAAATATAGAGAATAGTAGATTGTGTTGTGGATATTACGCCAAGTTTACGGAGGGTGAAGGGAATTTATTGATAGGGTGTTTGAATTTTTGTCTCTTTGAAATAACGCTAAGCCTTTTCCAATAAAAATACTTTATCATAGTACAACCATTCTCTCGGTTTGACCATTTGCTTCATGTTTGGTTGTAGCTTGAGATTGACGTTAGCCATAATTGAAAAGATTTGAAATCAATTTCATATGCACCATAACTGATCGGTCCAACGAACATGGACATCTTTCGTCGACGGCCGTCAAAGTCCGCCAAAGGGAAATGGGCTCTGCTCCACCTTTGAACGCACTTTTCTTTTCCACGCACAATAATCATCTATGCTCGATCGATTCGATCGGGTTCGATCGATACACCCCAACGTTACCGGAAAGGGCATCGGCATGTTCGGGGTGCTCATGTTTTTGCTCCGATTTTTCCTTTTCTCTCTCGGTGCGCCTCCAAACATCTGATCTTTGGCCATCCGAAATCCAGAAAGCATGCGAGGGCTGAGAGGGCCTTTAACAAAACCATCGAATGTAAGGCACGCACCACCAAGTGGCTCGAGCTGACAGGCCGAAAGGTTTTCGTCGGTGCGTCATAAAGATGTGTGTATGTGCGTGCCGTTAAGCTTGGCGCGCGATTTCATTTCCAAGAGTCCTCCCGCCCCCATCCGTCCCCCATCCAGCTCCCCTAGGGGAGAAGCGTTTGGCCGGATGTTTGGCGGCATGATTCCTTCCACGTGCGTTCGTGGTTGTCATTTCGAAATCACTTCAAAACACGCTGGAAAAACAAACAACATGCTCCACACAACGCAACAATCGGGGGGGACACATTCATCGTGTCCCTGCCCCGACCAGTACGACCTCATTTAGGGCTCGGTCCAATTCGCACAACACCCCGTGCGGGACAACAATTGCGGGACCTTATGGTCGAAAAGAAAGTGAAGTTTATGGGCAACCCACCCACCAAGCGCGGGATGCTGTGCCGCCTCGGGGGCCTCGGATCGGTATGGCCTCAGGTCGCCGGCGGTTCATGGTCGGCCACCCTTTTCCATGGTCGGCCACCCATGGCCGGGGAGGGGTGAGGTGGAAAATTCCGTCCACGCAGGAAAGTAAAAGTCGTCCATCGCAAACAGCTACATCATTCTTTCTAATTGAATTTGGGTGGTTTGTTTTTTCGAGGCGGTGCGCGTCCACAGCATAGACAAACATTTGGCCGACGGATGGACTTTGCCGGCGGCGGCACAGAGGAACACTGAACTTGAGAGACCAGCTTGAGACTGGAGTGTAAGTACCATAAGCAAATGGGGTGGTTTTGAAGGCAAGTGCAGGTCCAAATGTCTAACTGAGACGTTTCAAATAAGACAGACGAAACATTTATAAGAATTTCTTATTTTGTAATGCTCTACTTACTCTGCAAAAATGTCAATTTTAGATGTTTAACATACCTGAAAAGAAAAGAAAGCATTCTTTTAAATTTAAGCTAAATCAAATGTTGATGTCAAGATCTACAACCCTCTTAAAAAATTCTCAAAATTACGTCGTAGGTTCAACATGATCCCCTTTCACATGGACCTACGTGTTCATTAAACACTTTGAAGGGCGAATCATTACATTAATGTAAAATAAATTCCCTCATCCCTAGCACGCAGTCTCAAGTTACCGCCCAAGGACCTCCGCTGCGGTATTCAACACGCACAGCACAAAAGGACTTCCGGTTGCGTTTACATCTTCAGTCCTCGTAACAAGAAACCCACTTCTTGCGATCGAAACCACCCCTAAGAAAGGGTGGGCTAAAAACCCACCGTGAAGGGGTGAAACGTTTTTCTTTTTTCTCCGAACCACGTGTTACGTTTGATGAAATCAGATGAACAAGCTCCTCAAGAGCGTGCTTGCGTTGAGTAAGCCGGGTTGAAAATGGTTTGCGGTTAGCGAGCGGTCGGTGGTTTTTGCCATCGAAACCCGATTGTATTTTTATACGCAGTTGGTAAGCGGGAAGTAAATCAATGCAAGATTTACTTTGCAAGGCAAGTAAGTATGTTGAGACAGCATAAAGAAAAACAAAACATAAAAGTCGAATCAAAAGAAGGAGAGGCGTGTTTATAATAATGTGGGTAAAAAAATGAATGAGCAAAATAAAATATCAAGTATACCAACTTACATGGTCGTATCAATATTAAGATTAAAGTAAAATTATCAGGATTACTTTGAAACTTGTTGGCATTTTAAGAGAGAATCTATTAGGATCCTTCTAAAATATACATAACTCAAGATCATCAAAAAATAACCTTCCTTTCCTAACGCAAAGCCCAAAATCAATCGTTATTTGATTGAAGAAACGAACAAAATAACAACACTAATTGTTGATACTTTATTTGCCCGCGGTAAATCGTCGCGCACGGGATGAAACGTCATAAAGCCGCGTCATCTTCCGCTCCCCGTCACCATAAACCTGCCGGAAAATGCTCAATTTATAAGGGGGAAAACCTCCACCCTCCTGTCCACCCGTTCGGGCCGCGGTAATTACTCAATCGTTAGCAGGTGACCCAGAAACAAACAACGGTTTGAAGAAAGGCGAGGTAAATAAATAAAACAGCAAACTTTATCGCCCATTATTGCCCGCCCGCCGAAACTCGCCAATTCGCCCATTAGTATGGGGCACCTTTAGTCGTGGCTTTAATGAACGTAACTTATTGTGGATTATTTACCACGATTTTAACACCAAAACCGTCAGCATCAACGGCAAACCCTCCCCCCGCGCTCGTTTTCTCTCCCGACGGGATGAGATACACAATTGAGGGAATGTTGAGCGGCAACAAAACACGAACTTCGTAAAAAAGAAAAACCCACCCACCCTCGAAGATGGCAAATAGGGTGAACGAAGAGTGGTGGGTTGTATCATCGCCACAGGCAAATTAGCCACCAATCCCGCACGGCCCACCGTTGGGGCGAAAAATCTTTTCCGCGAAACGTTGGAAAAAGGAGGAAAACCATAAAATAACCATACAATACGGTCTTCACGGTGGACAATCTGTGCTACTCATCTAAACGATGGAACTTACTCATTCATCACCCCCCAAAACGGCGAGATAGGAAAACAGGCCCCAACGGACCAAAAGCTGGACATAACCTCCCCCTCCTTCTCATCCTCCGCCACCTTTCTTCTCACCGTTTCATTCGTCGCGGAATTTTGTCTTGCCGCAAATTGCAATGGCTCTTGTTGTCGGAATGTCGAGCGAGGTAGAAGAGAAAAAGGGAAAGGGAACCGCCGAACAGGGGAGGTAGTTTCGTGACGATGAGATTAGCTTTTTTTCGGTTTGAAAGAAAAAAGACAAACACAATAATAGCGACAAGAAAAAAGAATCACCCAAAACATCGCGTCAAACGGAAGCGATATCGTTTGGCACAAAACGTTAGGAACAGAGAAACCCGCCGGCCTCTCGATTACGAGCGGATGAAATGTCGGCAAAGAACGGTGAGGGGCAACAAAAAAACACACACACACACACATATACACAGGCCCACCACGGTGACAGACTGATCTTCTGCGCGAATTTTCCATTTGATATGAAGCCGGGTTTCTTTTTCCCATTCGTTACCGGATCGACGTTGAAAGGAAATTTCCCACAGATCGTCACTAAAACGGAGGGCGACCCAAGACTGGTAGTGAGGTACCTTTTTCCTCATCACGCAACATGTCACACACCGGGTTTCACGGTGTCCGTTTGTTTGCACCCACCCCCCGGTGGAGAAATTGCGCAGAACAACGCCAAAAGCTCGCACTTTTCGGGTTCGTCCGGTTCCGAATGTGGTTAAACTGTCCGATCGTTCGATACGCGGGGGACCGGGGTACGGGCAGTGGACCGGACAGCAAGATCGGCCGATGGTGACGAACCGATAGCGCGCCGTAATGAAGCGCCAGCGTTGTGTCCGAAACCCGTCGACACTGATCTACGACAATCGGGAAACATATACACGCCATCTTGCGCGCGCTCGCGCTCGGAATCATGATCACTTTCGATTACTACGAAATTTTCCACCCCTTTCCTCCCGGGATGTGTAGGCTTTTTTTACGGTTAACATTAACTCCACTTACCCACCGCCATCGCCCCCAACATCGGCCCAGGAAAAAGGCGCGCGAAAGCTTAGCGAAATTTCACGCGATCTGCGTGTTGCTGCGACCGATTCTATGCTGCCTTGCTATGCTGCAGCATGCTGTAGGCCCATCGTCTCGGGGCCCTGTTGCCCTGTCATGTTGCGCCGGTTGTTCTTTCGTGTACTCGTGCTGTGAGAGTGTCTGGCACTATGTTTTTTTCCGATTCCTTCGAGCCGCGTGTTTTCTTTCACTAAAGCAAACACCGCACAACCCGAATCGCCCGCGATAAGGATCTAGCGGTTGATCCCGCTTCCGCGCGAAAGGAATCGAGGGGGAAATTAATCAACAGCACCTACCATCGGCGGGCGAGCGATCGGCGCGGGTGATCTTCCATAGAGCCTGCGTGAACACGGGGAAAATGTCGAACGAAAGCAAAAACAAAAGTTCGCGCCAACACGTCGACGACGATGGCGACGAGGTGCGAAATATCGATCGCAATCGATATTGCATCACAGCGGAAGGGCAGCTTCTAAATTGTGTCGATGAAAGTGAGAGGATCACCAGGGGGTCAGCAGGGCAGCTTCATGCGAATGATTGTGAAATTTTATTTCGAAATAATTGTGCTTGATAGGCTGAAATAAAGTATTGATTTACTGCTGCTCAATTTCTTCAAGAGGAAGCAATTAAATCTTCACCCTTCAGGCATGAATTGATTGATTAAATTCGTTTAATTGCTTCTCTTTGGTCTTATTACAGTTTATAATTTAAAACATCGCAAATCAATGCTAAAATAATGAATGAAATTTTTTTTAAATTCATTAAGAAAGCAACAAAATTGATGGATATATTTTTCGATCATGATTGTAACTCCTTTATGTTCGAAAGAACTCACTCCATGCTATAGCATTTGGAATATTTGTTTCATCCCTTATATTAAAATAAATCTAAATGACATTTCACTGTTGATTCCAACTGGATTATGTTTAAAAATTAAGACTCACTCAATTTAATGCTCTTTTCAATCAAATACCCCTTTCATTCAAAAAAACACATTTTGACATGACAAGCTCGCCCGAAGACGAATTGATGTTTTCCCATGTAACCGTTCCTCCCCTCAATAAACGCCATAAACGTTCCGAGCGAAAAAGTACCTAAAAGGCCACGGAATCTCCATTAATTTTTGTCACTTACATTTTCCCATTCGTAACGCATGTTAACTTCATCGAAAAAAAAACAAGCAACACTTGTTCGAATTCACATGTGGTTCGCTTGATCGACGGCAGCTACTAAAAAAGTCGTGCCGGGCGGTGTGGCTTTTTGAAGATTTTCGCTTTTACCGAAAACATCGGTTTCCAAACCCATCGCGATGGGTGCGGGTGATGGAAAATAAAATCCAAAAGCGAAAAAACCAAGGAAAACACACACAACCAACGCGGTGCAATGTAAACCCGTTCTCGGGAGTCAACTATGTTGGGCGCGAAAGGGAAAGAAGAGAAAAAATAACACCCGAAAAAAGCGATCTTTCGGAGGAACGCGCGTTGTAACGGGAGTTAAAATAAGAAAGAGCAAAAACAAATAAAATTAAAAAACAACAACCATGCTGCGCCGTTTCCGCTCCGCTTTTCTCGCTTGCGTGTGCCGTACGGAATATCAATCATCATCAATCTCGCATGCAACCGAACGAAGCCAACCTCTGAACGAACTGCATCGAAAACTTTGGAGGCGGTGCACTGGAAATGGCCCCTCCAATGTTGTCTTGTTTTTATCAGCGTCCCAACACCGTGATATGTTTGGCTTATGCTTATGCTGGCGGGCCGAATGTTTAATGCGCCCTTTCGGGGGTGTCTCCCCCATGGTTCGGCGGGGATCCCTGCTGCTTTGGCGCGGCTTTTTATTTCGCTCGTTTCGTTTCATTCATTAAACAAACATCCCGTTACTTTCCGTTGCCGGCGGCTTCCTGCGAGCCCCCGCGACAATTTGTCGCAATATCAATCGCACTTTCATCACTCCCATCGACGAGGAACATTTTTTCCCACTGACGATTCAATTATGGCACGATGCACGGAAGGTACACGGTCCGAGAAAACAAAAACCCCGTGCAAGTGCGTGAGGTTTCTTGTTTATTTCGGGGAATGCTCCTGTCTGGTGTTGAACTGAAAGGTAAATAAACATGTCATCATTATGGCGATAAATACACCAACACCGATGTCGTGAGATTTCGCGAGCTTGAGTTAAGAGATTGTGGAGCATTAATAAATTCGTTTCCACTTTTTATTGTGACACACGCACTACCATAAAAGGACTTCATGGTGAAATAAATAAATTCATTTTGAAAAGATTCACATTGTTCTGAGTACGTGGGAACTAATTTGATTAAAATATTCGCTCGTGCGATCGCTCTGTTTTTATCTTTCTAACATGAAAGGAGAAAAGGAAATGGCGTAAGACTAATTTATTTTATCAGCTAAATCGAACTATTGAGGCATTTTTAACGCGGGTTGGCAAAATCCTTGACAAAAAGAAGAGAACATGTCGAAAAATATGGGGATAGGCCAGCAGCACGCGAGTTTTTGTAGACGCATCGTCACGACAAATACCAATCGTTGTATGCTGGCAGTTCGTGACATGGAGTCATTGAGAATGCTTTATAAATTTAAATTTAAAAGATTCGTTATGAGCTTACGTACTCCATTGATTTTGTTATTTGTCCAGTGTTGTTCTAAAATTACAGCAAACGAATTCGATAACAGTTGGAAAAACATATATATTTCGAAAGGTCTATATCGAGCAAAAAGGTGAAAATTGGTGAGACAATCAAGAAAGACATTCATTTATGGGTTTCCATTGATTGAAAATAAACTATTGCAAAAAACAAACAGCAAACCAACATATGAGCAATTACTTGATTCAAATCAAAACGTTAAGAGCGTTTTGATAAGGCATACAACATATTCTTCCGACTTGGGACTAGAACTTTTATGAGCTAAAACCGATCCATCCATCAAAACTGCATGAATCAGCAAGAAAAACAAAACGTCGGGCACTAATTTGTGTTAATTCCGCCCAATAAGGTGCCTCCACTGTTCTTGGTCGGGAATGGGAAACGGAAGGAAAATCCCATGCCATGCCGTGCCCGAGACCACGAGACAGTATGATTTATCGGGTCCACTATCGGCCATCAAATTAGGACGATCCGCGCAGTGGTGGTGGGAACTTTCTCTCACAGGCTAATCAAGTGGCGTCTGCGTACACGATCGCCATCAAACATCATCATCGTTGGTAGCATCGCCCCCAATCCCGGGTGCATCACATCGCAGCATCTGGATCAAGCGGGTGCACTCCCTCTGGATGCCTCTGTTCTCATTATGCACGCCGGGAAGCCAACACAACACGATGCTGATGGATCGCGTTGGGGTTGGCAAGCGGCGTAGTTCTCCGAAGGCAAAATTTTTAATTTACCCGGCGCCAAAGTCGACCGTGGCATCGTCGGCGGTTGATAAAGTGCAAGTGCGTGCAGTTGCACATGTTTATTTTACGATCTACCCATGGTTTGGAATAAATGCATCGGAAAAACAAATGAGTCAGTGGAGAATGGTGTGCGGAGACTGGATGTTAAGTTCTAATGGTGAAGGAACATTTTAGAACAAATTAGATTAGTAAAATAAAATTCTGGGTAACAAGTAGTCCGTTTAGTGCTTTTAATATGTTTACAGCGATGTTTTAAACAGGTAAGATCTCAAATAAGGTCACCAATCTTATTCCTTTCTACTGCTTTTCAAAACTATTAATATCTCTCTCGTATCATTCTCTATAATATCTAGTTTTCATCTCATCTTTAAACACTTCGGAAATATCGAGATTCGCAGGTCACCACGAAGAAGTCAAAGGTCATCGCCATTGCGCAATTCCGCACCCCCATCAAGAAGTGGAAGAAATACTAACCGGCATCACAACTTGCCCGTAAATGGCTATAATAGAGCCATGGGGACCGAGATTACATTATTGGTGCCGGGTTCACGTTCGCTCGTTCAGTAAATCATGTGCCTATGATTCTATGCGAGCCCCTTTCGCAAGGGTTCCATAAGGCGCACACGCCAGGCCGGAGCCTGCCAAATAAATCATATCTCGTCATCGCGTCGTCGCCGGTTGGTCGTTGGCGTCATTTTGAGCGAGAAGTGGTTCTTTCGGTTCCCTCAGGAACGACGTCAACGGCGGACAGAAGTTGTTGGGGCCACGCGAGCGCAAAACTGATTAGTCACCTCAATTTAGACTGCCGCCTTCAGTGGGTCACAACTTGCCTCTGAGGTCTAGAGCTGCGGAACAGTCTAATGGTCCCGGAGCACGCTCGCAACATCATCAGCGCCATCATCGTCATCATCGTCATCCCGATCGGTGATCGAGTTCTGGCTGCAAATGGAACCGTTTAGTAGAAAGGAACAGTGTTCATGTCTCTACGGTCGCCAGGGTTTGGCAATAATTTCGCAAAACACTTTCGATGGCGGATTGAGAGTCTACTGGTCGCCTGCATTAAAAATGTCAAAAATAACACACTCCAACCCTGTTGGCAAATTATTGATACGTATATTTATCGAGGTTAAATTGGTGCTGATTGTTTACTTCAACCTCTTCTCAACCGTACGGCACCGACCAGCAGGGAATAGCTCTGACTCCGACTTCCCGCTGCGTATCGAAATCGACGATCGATTTTTCCATGCTCCAAATCGCCGATCCGACTCCTGGCCTGGTGATCCGTTGACCGAGAGACGACGGCGCCTCACATAAACAAATCAAAATTAAATTAAAATAAACACACTCGCGCACTCGCACCGTCGACACCGGCTTATCCACAGCGACGCGGACTGGTGAGTTCAACAGTCATCTGCACCTTTTAAAATGACATAATCAACGCACGCAGCGGGAATTCCATCTCCGGTCGGCGACGCCGCTCATTAGCCGCGGAAAAGGCCTTTCTGGACATTGCGTGGTCCATTTTCCACCGACCTGCCGGTAGGGATGGGGTGAGGAGAAGAGGTCATTGTGGCACCCGAAGGCGACCACGACCGCACACACCAGACACTAACAGGGTTAAACGGTGCAGTTACTCCAATCAGCTAATGGAATGCTTTTGTGGAATCGTTCGATAGCAAATTGCTTGCAGCAAAAGAGCCGGTTGTAAATGGTCGATAGCTTAAGATTTTCCTCCTTAAACGTTGTGGAGTCGACACGCAAATTGTGTGTGTGTGTAGTTTAAATAAACGTTGACCAATATTTAATCAATACGGGGAAAAAATCGATCTTTGCTGCGTGAGTTATGTCATACGAGATGTAGATTGCCTGTTAATATCTGAGCAAACATAACCATATGTGTATTTATCACTACATTGCTTGCTCTACTTTCAAAAAAGGGCCGTCGGGGGGTATTCTACAACGTAAAATTATAGTTTCCAACGCCACAGATCGAACCCTTCGGAATGAAGACATTTCTCACCGAGCATTTGAAGTGCACGTTTGAGCGATTAAGACAACGTCGAAGGTAATTTGCAATCAAATTTATCAACCCTTATCTACCCTCGCTGTCCATTCCCAAGGAGAGCAGTTTTGAGTAATGTATTGGGTGTGTGAAGGACAAATTAATCGATACATGTGATTTTTCGCAGCTAAGTCGCGGTGATTTAATAATAAAAACGAAAATATCGATCCAGCGCCGACCTTAACACGATCACGATCGTTTCATTTCCACCCACGCGCTTTTAATCTCTAACTAACCTCCGATTGGGGCGAGAAATTCCTTCCACCAGGTTCTCGAAGTGTCAACTCCTGACACTGGGTTCTGATTTACCACCCAGAAGGAACTAGCAACGAACACTCGTAAGTGGGCTGGAAAATCGTGCCCTCGGATCGGTTATCGCAGTGACAAAAAGGTAATTCTATTAAAACGAACTACTTGCGCTCGGCGGCTTGCAGTTTCCTTTTTTTCCAATTTCATGGTCACAATGGGCACACTCGCTGCCAAAGGAAGCCGGATCTTTTCCATGTAACACACACTCCGGGCGCAACGTTTGACGGATAATTAATCTGTCGAATAAATCTTTGCCCTCCGGGGTGGGGAACTCCCCAAACGGAAGAACGGGATGGATTGGGGCATATTTGGTGCAACGCCAAACGCCGGAGCTACTTAGGCGGTGTCACTAAGAATATTCTGCCCTCCCCGAGCGGCAATATTGTTAAAACATGTCACCGTGCCGATCTGATCGTTTGCCCATTCTTTTCCCACCAGAAACCGCCGATCTCGCCGGACACATCACCGTGGAACGCGATGTGACACGCTCGAAAACACGACAATTTACGACATTTGGCGAGTGATTTCTTCATCCCACACGCGCCCGCAAAGGGCCTGCAGAACTTAGAATGCAAAAGGGCTAGTGGTGTTGCAGCAGCGGTAAGACTCATACGATTGGCAGCAACCCATGGTAAAGAAACACAAATAAAGGGGTTCCTCGTTCAAGGGGTTGGCTCGAGAGGGTTTCAAGTTTTCTGCATCGCCGCATTGTGGTTATTAAAATTAATTTGCAACTTTTTTAAATGCACCGCAAACTGAACCGACACGGAGCTTCGGCATCTTTAAAGGCTAGAGGCTAAAGGCTAAAATCGGAGGCTAGAGGCTAAAAGCGATCACTCTAAGGGGCGAGGGTGCGACAAAGGCGATGCTGGAATTCAATTTGCCAATGTTTGTTTTACTGTGAGCTAGGAATGGTTGATTTTATGATTTGGTTGGTTTAAAAATTAAAATAAACTATAAAATAGAAAATGAAGAAATATTATGCTGCAGTTTGTAATGGACGTGGCTTCATTTTTGTTCTGATTCTGGAAAATTCGTTAATTTTTGTAAGTTTTAATTTAATTGAAATAAGCGTGTTGTTATAGGCTTAACACTGCCGTAATACAGCATAACTCAATTTAAATCTTTAGTAATTTAACAAGAATTTAATAAAAATAAATTGTTATTTGAAAAAACGGGGTTTTCTTTAGCAATTCTTGATTAGATGAAAACAGTACATGAAATAATTCGGATATATAATTTAAAATCATTTTTGACATTATTAGCAGCAGGTTATAAAATCTTTCTCCTACAGCTAATCTTAATTTGACATATTCTAATGTGCTGTAAGGGGGTGCCCATGGCGCAGTTGTAGCGCTAGGAAACACCACGCCAGAGGTATGGGATCGAAACTCGTGTCTGGCACCCACCCACCCTCCGGTTTTACGAACGGCCGACCACCGATCTATAATATACTGTCTTTCAGTCACAGTAACTCTCTTCGGAGAGAGGCCTTGTTCTACTAAGGGATGTTGTGCCACAAAAAAGGCGCTGTAATTTATCTTTCAAATATCGTTCGCTTGGATATATTTCAGAATTTCTTTCTGACTATTTATATTAAAAAAAACATTTACATAGAACAATAAATTTGAAGGTAATTGACAAACTACGGGAACATTCCAATCCTAATTTTCGATACAAGAACAAACAAGGCCACGGCACAAACAAATTGACCAAGTTTGCGAAATGTGTACCATATCCGGGATGGATTATGCATACTCGTAGAACGAACGCTTGCAACAGAGCGATTTGAATGGCTTCGCTGATTAATTGAAATTGAAATGTTCTTTTAGCTTCGTTTAGATTATCCTCCGATCTGCTGCCGAGGCTGCTGCCAGTCTGTCTATCCGATCGCAGCTGACGGAACTGACGGCCCTCCGACAGCGTGGGTGCGACCACAGGAGTCGAGTGCCGAACGACACTGATGGTGGTGGTGGTAGTAGGGGTGGTGTCCTTCGCCACCAGAACGCACGGAAGCGATCCTAGAGGGTGGCGTGACGCACAGGCCGTTACTATGTTACCCATTTTGCCATTGGTTTGTTGCTGCTCGAAGAAGAGGTGGTTTTCGCGGTTAATCGGTCAATCAGGCGCTCGGATCCCGTAATATCGGACCGGAGTGCGGTTCATCGCAAGAAGCATCGCGTCCGTCCCGGTTAGCGGCGGATGATTGATGGAGTGTGGCACATCTCCGACCGGGTTGGAGACCTGAAAGTCAGGCACTCTGTGGTCACTGTGACCCGCAACCTCTCGCGGGGAGCGTCCTCCTGAGGTGCATCTCACCCAAGGGGACCTCCAGGTTGTTACCCAATCCGGCTGCCGGTTGCGAGCTGGAGCGATACGGGTACAACATATTTTAGATTTTCTTACAAACGATGAGCCACACGCACGGGAAAAGCGCTTACCGTCCACGGAACGGGCGTTCAGGAGTCGCGTAAAAGCTTCCACACTCTATCTGCGTATTGTTTCTCGTGAACCAAAAAACGCCAGAAGTCAAAATATTGTCCCCCGAGGGTGTCAGCGGTCCCATTTGGCCAGCGTGTGCACCTTCGAACAAAGCCCGTTAATGCCGGATTTTAATGAGCTACACAAACAAATGGCACAACATGAATCATCTTTAATCTGAGACGCCCGAGAGGTTCATCGGGGAGATTGTTTCGTTAACATTTTAGCTTTCAAGAGCTAATTCCAACGCAACGATAGCTGAAGGCGCATCTTACGGATTGTTCACTGAATGCTACGTAATGGATGGAGTGGTGTTGCCACATTAAATAAATCGCGTAAAATATTAATTTTGAAGATAATTTTTAATTATATTTTGTAGGAACTGAGTTTAACATGACCTTCGAAGAAAAACATTTTTCCTTAGAATAAGACAAACATCTATAAGCTTACGAAAGTTCTTAAATAAAATGTGATGTTATTGCCGGTGCTTTAAAATTAAGTTTGAAATATACTTTTGCATGTTTAGTGTACATTTAAAGGCTTACCGCACCCCCCAATCGCGACAGAAAACGTTTCCCTTTCGAAGCGCTTTCTGACCATTACAATGTCAAACAAATCGTTGACGTAAAAATCTCATAACTTGCACTTTGAAGCATTACTTCAAACAGTGTTTACCCACTGGTCGGTACACCGTCCATCCGGCGTCATTATCCTCGGTCGTAGAATCCGTCCGTTTTACTTTCACTAACCCTTGCAGACAGACATTCCACCCATACACCCCCTCTCAACACCTTTGTTTAGCGCCGCTACTATCCCTCATTCGGACAAGAAGATAGCCTTGAGAGCCTCAGAAGACCTCAAAGATCCGCCCAACAATGCTGCCCTCTCCCCCGAAAGATGCAACTAAACGTGCGACGTTGTTTTCTACCTAATTACCGACGTCACGGTCCTGAAGGGAGCGAAACTGCCTGAAGCGCCCAAATACCAAACCCTCGCTCGTGAGACCGGTGGGCTGCGTTCTGCGACACTTGCATCGCTTCGTTAGGGCGCAGATTGACTCGGAAAAGGCCAATTCGGGCGGAAGAAAGCCTCGAGATGTGGGGAATATAAATAAAGAAACACTCACCCCGCGGTGAGTGAGGTGAGAAGTCATCGTAAAAACCTTAAACATGACCATTGTCACTTCCTTGGGGCGGGCCGCGACCGACTGACCGACCGGGAACTGAGTAGTGGGGGTGGGGCCCTTTTTTCGGAGGGCTACAAATTATGTGTTTGTGTGTTTTTTCGGGATCCGGTTTCTTCACGCTCATATCGTTCGTCAGGTTTTTCGGAGATACACCACAGGGAAAACGCCATTTCCCTTATGTTTCCCTCTCATTGCTGTTCCGCTGTAAATCAGGGAGTTGCACTTTCGAAAGCAATTAGCCCATTGGCATGGAAGTGGAGGCACGAAGGAGCGTTTTTTTTTATTACAACCTCAAGTACACGACCGGTACATGAACCATCAAAAGGCAAAACCCACACCGCACTCATCAAAGCGGGGAATAACGTCCGGCTGGTGGTACCGGCCAGAGAAATGTACTTTTGAGGAGGAAGTTATGAGATTTGTAAAGAATGTGAAGGTGGTGAAGTCATAAAAAGTGCAGCGTGGCGGTCCGAGAATGAAATCGAAAGTTTCGTCCGGTTTTAATGAAGACCAATTCGCCCGCGGACAAAAGGGCTTAAATGGGAATGAAAGATCATCCGCGTTGATGAAAGCGTGTATTACAACATCATAAACTCATTGTACTTATTTGTACAGACACCTCTGGAAGTGTGGTTGATTAAGTAAAGGATATTAAATTAATATCTCCTGTTTTTTTTATGAAATTTAATAACGACAATGTAAATCGAAAGTATTTGATGTTGCAGGAGGATGAGGAGAGGATAAATGTATGAAACAATAATAGACAATTGAAAGAACACAAAATAAATGGCAAATATATAATTTAAATCTAAATCTATTTCAACACACATTGAAGCAACGTAGTTAATTGGCATAACAGAATGTTTGCATAAAAATACAAACCTGCAAATAGACCCTTGCTCCTTCACTTGCAAGAAATAATTTCCCTCAGCAAAACACCTCTCATCGGACGGCAAACGGATGCCTCCCGAGCGACACGACGAGGCCCAACAATCGGCGGTGACAAATGTTTGCCGATAAATTATATCTTGTAAGAAAAGCGCAAACACCTTCACGGTGGAGGAATGTAGCAAGGATAGGAGCCGCATCCCTTCTATCAGTGCCGTCCGATAAGACGAACCTCGGACGCATCGCAGCCGGTGCATCCATCTGCAAATTGATTATCTCCGATACCGGACCGAGGGGACGGACATTTATCTTTATCATTTCACCCCTCGGCCAGCGTAATCATCGTCGTTCGTGTCGGTTTCGTCTCGTAAGCTGAGCTGAGAAGCGGTTCTACGAGTTTTCCGTTTGCTGGGGGAAATTAATCCACAACCGAAACGAGGAGGGGATGGAGGAGGGGCAGATGCAGTGTAATCTTCTCATTTGCCAGGGTGAGGGTGTGTGTTTATCATCTGCTTGCTAGGAGAACCAGTGGCATTTCTGGCACGATGGAATGGCATTTCTCAGTGACCGACATTTTCTTCAAGGGCAGTTGGTTCCTGAGTTGTTCTAAAACGGCACAAAACGCAGTCCATCCGAGGGTTAAGTAACTGGAAATATTTATCACTCTCCAATTGGAAACGGAGCTGGAAGCAAACTGTGCGCAAATTGATCACCTTAGATGAGGCACAGCAGGTTGGCGAGTCAATTTGGCTGACAAATAGTTCCTTAGTTGATGTTTATTCTTTCGCGCTCGTGCCGGACTAAGCAGAAAATAATTGAATCCTACAAAGAAAGAGCCCGAGTGCGTGAAACTCGTTTTCAATTATCTCGAGGTGAATTTTTTATTTTCGCTCCACCACCAATCACATAACGCATCCAGCATAATCACGTTATGCTAGGTGCACCGCTGGGTTAGGCGCAGGAGTTACGTTCCACGACGAAGAAAAATGGCAAACCACTTGTCGCATAATAAAACCCGATGTCAATTTGCTCGCAAAGCAAACACACGCTCGACGACGCGGTTAAGCGACGAAATAACATGAAATCGAATCAATACTTTACACTCTCACAACGGATTACTTCACTGCAGCAGGAGTCTGTGCAAGCGTGTGGAGAAGATCGTAGGAGGAACAGTTTGGAAAAAGGCACCAAGTTACCTTCCATCTTTCGATGCCCCCGGATGACCCGGACAATTTGACCGGTTGAACCTTTTGTGTGTGTGTGTGTGTGTTTGTATAGTTCAAGCTGGCAGGACCGTTTACCATCACGCGAATCGATTGGCGCGCCGTCACTCATAGACGTCCCCTTGGATGTGGGCGCCAATAACTCCGTTTTTGCTTCCAGTTTTATTTCCCTTCGGTGCTGCCGTAAATCGCACACCTGCTGCTTGCGACTCGAACGCCAAGCGTTTAGCAGCGTTGGCCGAAACGAAACCCATCGCCAGTTGATTGCCAATCAAAAATCGATAATTTTGCACCATCGAGCGCTCTGCTGCTGCCTTTCCCCGTTCGCGAAAAGGTAGTGGGAAACATTAACAAACGTTTCCTAAAACCCGCCTGTCAACGCGCTCCTGGTGCTTCCGAAGGCTTCTGCCACAAGCGCACACAAAACCCTTGCTGATTGCTCAAATCAACCTACTAAATCGCTGCAAAATGGTCACGGGGATAAGAGGGAGAGAGAGAGTGAGGGAAAGCGGGAGCCCGAGCAGAAGGAAGTGGTTGTAAAAAATATTGTTTAACATGCTCATCATTGACAAATTAAATATGCATCTCATTTGTCTCGCCAGTTCCAACCGTGGCCCCGCCATGACACGCCAACGATGGCGTCATTTACTGTACATATGGTTTTCTTCTTTACCGTGCTTGTTGAACGCGGGGTGGGGTGAGAAAGATGATCGTTTATGGATGTATGTTTTCGACGTTGTAACCCTTTGCGCGAAGGGAACACTTTATTCGCTCGTCTTTTGCCAGCGTTCGAGTGGGAGAATATGGGAAGCTTCATGCTGGTCCACGGAAACAACCGGTCTGTATCGTGACCAGGGACCGTGGTTAGTAACCGGGTGGCCAATTGTTGCCAATAGAAAGACTCACGAAAGCAGCTGGAGGGTGTGCTGGAAAACAAAACGCTTCCTTTCATCCACCTCTTTTGACCAACCCGAGAACAACCTGCTTTGGGGAAGAAGTAAAATGATCTAATCAACATAATTGTAAGCAATTCATAATGCATCATCGTATTGCATGCTGGTCTGCGACGTGCAACGTGTGTGCGCAAATTTTCTTTCACACAAAACACGTACGGCAAGCCAAATCCCAAAACCGAAACACTGGAGGGTTGGTAAACCGTAGCCCGAAAGATGGCGGTACCTACGATTGGATTGGCTCATTATTTGATCCGGTTTCCCCGGATGGCAGGAGGATCTCCCGCCGTGCAGCGGATGTAATCGGATAGCTGAGGTGTATGTTTTCTTCGCGAAAATAAAACTCCCATCCGACGGCAGTCAGCGGTATTTGGACATATTTTGCCGGCTGCATGCACCTGTTTAACGACGAGTTTGCTTCGTTGGTGGCGGTGCCAGAATTAGCACATAATTCTCCGACCGTAAACATAAGTGTTTGGGACGATCGCCGGGTGCAATGACATCGTTAGCCGTAACGGTCCTTAATGCATTGCTGATTCGATAGACATGTTTACCCCCAGGGTAGGAACAATTTGCGAATCATTGATTTAAGCTTTTCCAATAATGGGACAAACTTCTTTGTTTTGTTTCCGATGGTGATTGGAATAATAACTCTTTTTACAGGTGTTAGAGACAGTCCGGAACTGCGAACCCAGACTCGCTGTAACAAGTCCCTGTCAAACATGAGGAACTGTTATAGATGGGAAATGTACATATAAGTACGGAAAAAAGACAACGGTCCTCAGTTAAAAACGAAGTGTGCAATAGAAGACTAAAGTTTTGGTTGCTTCCCAACCACTGTTGAGACTAAAAGTTTGTTAATTTTTACTTTTGTTTGTAACAACGGGTTTGAGTAATTCTTTTATGATATTTTTTTTCAAATTTATTTATATTTTAAGCCATAAAGGTGCCAAAAGAAGGATATCTCGCTATCTGGATTCGTTCACGACCGGAATTTTCTAATTTGCACTCTTGTTCCTTAAACTCTTTTGTGATATGAAACACGCAAAATGAGAAGCAGAGTAAGTTGCCACAAGGAAAGATTTTAAAGAGAGATTTAAATCCCGGACATAGCAACTAGAAACTTATTTATTGACTAAAAACTACCCTTTTATCAAATCGGATCTCAAGTAAATCTGAGAGTTTCTAGTCGTCATGAGGGATTGGAATCCCTAATTGGAATTTGTTTTTTCTACTCCTCCATAAAAAGTATCTTTGGCCCTTAATTTTTTTGTACACTCATTTACTATTCGGATTCTAATTTGAGAATTTTATTTGTGTTGGGACTTTAAATCCCTTCTTTGAAAACACACCGCTAAAGTCTATGCAACAATTTTCATACTTCAACTCACTGTTTAATTTTTATTAAATACGCACGTCACTAGTTTCTATCGATCTACGAGACATGGCAATTTCCCAGTGAATTTATTTTACGCCCAACATTAAATGTAACATCTATTTGTAAACTACATTTGCATGCTTTCGAAGTTGAAAAATGTTTCTCCATTATTTTAAATCCCCACTCGAGCGCACACTCAATTAACCGGCCGCTTCCTCAATTGGCATAAACTAGCGGCGGATGTTGGCTTCTGATTGCGTTGCGCCAAACAGCTTTCGTCCCGCCAACGTTTCCACATATCAGCAGCCGGGCATGTTTGACAGTTTATCTAAATTAATGTCGTACAAATGGGCGATTTGTCGTCATCGAGCCACCCGCGGGAGGCTCCCGTGGGCTCAGAATCTAGGCTGGGCGGTAGCACTCCAGCGGGTTTGATGCTCCAACACGCTGACTGAAAGCGGCGCGCATGTCGGACAAACCGGGAGCAAACACGCAATAATCTAATCTTTCGCCCCGTTTTCGCCCCGTATCCGGTCATCCGAAAGGGGATCCCACACACGCAGTCAGGGAAACGAGCATTCGCCCGGACAAAGTTGCCCGTTTGCGGGAAAACGACCACGCGGTGGCGTTTCGTTGAAACGGCGAGGATGTGAAGTGCGAGTGCATTTTCAGTGCCGCGGGGCGAGGTTCCGGGGCATTGGACATTCGTTTACTGTCAACGGGTGCTAATTTCTTCATTTATATCAACAAGCCATTGACACACGAATGGCCGGCGCTCACCTCTTTGGCGCTTTGGCTACGGTTCGGTGGAGAATTTTTACAAGACAAGATGGCATTATTTAAACATCGCGTCGTTTTACGCGGCATAAACATTGCACGAAACGAGCCGCACAGTGTCGGCATCCTTTTGGCCGGTTCGTCGTCAGCACACAATTAATCATCGGTCGGCTTTTATTGCCCCGCTCAATGGAAGGGAAACATTGTTGTCCACACGGAACGGCAACGCTACTATCACCTTTCACAAGGATCACCTTGCAACGGTGGTGCATAATGATGGGCTTTTGGTGTTGGACACGGGAAGGAGATAGGAGAGACCCGATTGCATTTGAGACAGTTTGTAGCGTAAGGCGGGCTAGCTGCGCTAACCTACTGGTAGCATTATCATCATTCCGGCCCATAACGAGCCCCAGCAGATGGGAGGCAGATTATCCAAAACGTTAAATTATATGTCTCGGTTGGCGTTCATAGACCACACGCAGCATAAATATAACGAGAAGGGTTGGCTAATCGACGTCCTTGAAGGCGACTGCTATTTAGGAATAAATAAAACTACTCTTTAGTAACGGAGAATTATGGACCCGGTTTTCATAGTCAGAACCAAAAGTACCTAAATTTGCATAATTTTTTCCTAACAAAAAAGGAGTTGTTTAACAAATAAACATATTTTTTTCTGACAGATCGAAAAAAATCCATAGCTTAGTGGAGAACATGTGTTTTATGCCTCAATCAATATGGATTTTAAGGAAATCAATGCTGTTCGAAAATCCTAAACGCAATTGAAATTCAATCAAACGAAATTAAATTTCCCAAACAATGCACTTCCGTTCCTACCTCAGGAGCATGATTCGATGATTAGCTAAAATCGCACAACAAAGTAACGCTCGGAATGCACTTCCCGGCCGGCAGCACAGAACCGGGTGGCCAATTAGCGTCAATCGTGCGGGACAATTAGCGTCATCCCGAATCCTTTTAGGCACGTCCGGAAGGTCCGCATGAGAGTGCAATTTCGGGACTCCCCCTTTAAATTGCTGGCCCGACCGACTGCCCATTTGTTTGTCCCCCGAAGGGTGCACACTAACACACACACACATTCACTCCGTGCATTGGGCTAGCCAAGTCCGGTGTCCTTTGCCAGGCTGATTGACTGTGGGTATAATTTTTCCCTGCATCAATTTCGAGCCCATTCGGTAATTTGAGGCCCCTTGGACGCATACGTAATTATCGTACTCGAGTGGTAGTGGGGGTTTTTTGTTGATGTTTTTATCCTGCTCATGTGCCGTTTCCACATGAAGATCGGAGTTCTTTGCTATTCCACGCACGGACGATACACGAACCGAAAAACGCCAACGTGCTCGATAAGAATCTTGCGCTGAAATGGAAAGCGCCCGCGATTAGTGGACCAATTTTCGATTTCGTTTTCCTTTTCACTGGGAGCCGCTGAGAAGAGAAAAAAACTCACACTACGCACAGATGAGCCTAAAGATGCCGCACGAGTGACTGCAGCGCACGAAAGACTTAACGCAGACGTCAAGCGACGAACCGCTTGTTTTGTTTCGCTCGCGCAAAAAAACAACCCACACCGAACGTATTGTGCCTGGAAACTGGATCAGTTGTTTGCAAACAGTAGACCAATAAGTGGTGCCGAAAAGGGAGAAAAACAATTCGGAGAAACTCGCGGTAAAAATATTGTAATTAATCAAATTTAATGACGTGGCTTTTGTTTTTCTTTCGCTTTCCGTTCCTTTCATATCAATTTGGATGGACGAGATCAAATTGATGAGATAGTTTTTTTTTGCCCGTGAGAAGAATTGCAATGGAATGATTGAGCTTGTGCAGCAAAAATTTAACCATTTCCGCATTGATCGAATCGCATCTTCACTCGCGGGCAACAGGGAACAGACAGAAAACAACGAACCTAACAACGAAGTCACCTTTTCACGCTTTTGGTCGGTTCCGTATCGTTCTGCAAAATCAGCCCGCAAGGAAAAATGGTCTTTGGAAAAAAACTAATAATAATCCCACTGACCGCAGGGTTATCCCGAGCAGCCAAACCCGCGCACATGCTTTGGACGCATTTAAATGCACAGATTTATTATGCTCCGGTGACGCATTTACCGGGCGACGCCAAAGGATGAATGCCCTTACGGGCATGAACAACATACTTTGATTTTTTTTTGTCTCCTCGTTCTTCCCACCCCGTTCCGCCGTTCGTGGAGGGCTAATTGTTCGCACGAAAGATTGACTAATTACTATCTCTCATTGCCCTGACATTTCACTTGATTAATGGTATCCAATCAATGCGATAATAATGAAGGCTTCTGCCAGGCCGGGCGGTACAATAAAAGGGAAAAGCAACGCCTTATGTCGTAACCGCATAAGTTGTAACATCCTGATGATGCATTGTAAGAATGGCGATCAATGTTCGTGTGAAAAGATGGGAGGATGCTGCAGATGGAATGCTTGAGAAATTGTGACTTGATCTACAAGGTAAAATATACAAGAGACTTGGTTTGTTTCGTCTTTAAAAAAAGCATTTATGAAAAATCGATTAAGAACTGTAACAGTGTGTAAAAATCCAAATTAGTTTACTTTAATAAAACGGCCCATCAACGGTCTATCCAAAGATTTACTGACGCAGCCTTCCGCTTGCCCTTGCGACGATAAATAACCGATTCATAAAAAAAAAAAACAAGTACCACCACACACTATTAACTATGCGAGGCCAATGTCAAGAGCAAGAATGTTGATCGACTCACATGACGCCCGACATCAACTTCCAATGCACAGAAGCCACAAAAACCGACCGAACCGGTCGCACTCTTATCGGGCCGACTTCGCGCGACGATCGCATCAATCCGGGAAAGCAATCCATCATCGAGCCTATTTAACCTCGTCGCCAATGTGTAATTATCCGCGCGGAGAGCTATAAATTAATGCTAGTTTTGCTGAATGGGCCGCAAGAGTCGAAAACGAGTGGGTAGCAAAATCGATGCTTGCAATCGGTAGCAGTTCTTATCAGCATCCCTGAAGGGTGCAATGAGCGGCAGGCCAAAAAAGGCAATATCCTAGTCAAGGAGGTGTATGTGCGTGCTGTTTATACATAAGAAAATCAGAAAGCTATATCTTGAACAATTTGTGGTAAGATGGCTCATGTTGATCTGCGCCGTAAACCATAACATTAACATTATCAAATAACCAGCTCAAAAAAATCAGGTTTGGTGTTGTATAAAATATAAACAGTTTTTTTAGTGTAAAGCATTTTTAAGCGTAGTTCACAATTTATTTTAACGTCTCGGAGTTAACAGAACATGTAAGAAAATCAATTCAATTCTGATGAGCGCTGGATGCAGCAATAAGTCGCAATGAACAGGTTTCCACCGAATCGTATGAAAAGGATGCAATGAATGAGGGATCCCAAACTCCGAAACATTACAATCAATTTTATACGATCTTAATGAAGTTCGTAAATACCGGTTCGGGACTTCGCTCGGTTTCGTGCACCGAAATTGCACCGCCGAATGGTTTAAGGCATCTCAACCGACCCGGGCTACCGCCCCGATTGTATTTTGTCAATAAATAATAAAAACCCCCCAAAAAGTAGCACAGAGAGTCGGAAGAAAGCGTACGAAAAAAAATAACAAGGGAGTCCCGCAACAATGAACATAAATCATAAATTTATTGTAATTTAAACGCGTGCGAACTACGCAAGACAGCGAGCGGGCGAGCAGGCCCGGAGCGACCCACGGGCTCCGGTTGACCGATTGATTGCAATTTCGATCGCATCAACGATCGTGACCGGGGCAAACGGCCCTCGCTTACCGTGCGGATGCTGCAAGTAAGTCGCAATTTACAGCCTTCCGATTGACCCGCGTGGACCAGGGCCGCGGATCCCGATCAACCCTCAACCTCAATCAGCGGTAACGACGATGTGTGCCACAGGATCCACGGCGGAAGGCGAACTTGGATGGGGCATTTCTCTAAGCACAACCGATACGCTGTTGTTTTACTGTTGTTGTGCGCGCAAGTTCAGCAATCGATCGATCGCCGGCCAACGAGAACGAACCGCTCACAAGATGGGTAACCTTTATCACGGGCGCGGGTCGGGCCGAATAATTTCGTTAACTTATTGTTGACATAATTTAGCTTGTAGACCTGTAATTTCGTAGCTGCAACCCCGCTGGCTCCGGCGGAGATCCAGCGATCGGCAGCGGAAGTACCGGACGCGGTGGAGAGATGCCTGGGAGATTGGGCGACTGAGCACGGTGGGAACAACGCCCAGCGCTCGGGCTCGGCCATCGTTCGCGCTGGCTCGTTGGCGGATTTTTGGTCCGAGACCATCCGACGAGGGCCATAAATTCATTCTGACCCACTAAAAACCCGGCGGGAAAATGAGTAGGGAAAATGAGCTGCAAAACATAGCAGCATAAAAAAAACAGGCTGGAGAAGAAAACCAGCACGGTGCGCCGAAATCCGAACCCGCACAACACGACTTTTATGTGGCCTAATCGAGAGACAGAGAGAAGTCCCGGCACTAGAACCAACCCGAAGGAACCTCCTCGCGGGACCTTTTGCCGGACCCTGCGTCCCCCACCCCACGCCGAGCTCGGACCTCCGCTTTGTTTCATTCACACGGACCTCGGTTTTGTCTTCCCTTTCAAGAGGGCAGAGCGATGCTGCTGCTGCTTCATCAATTGGTGGGTCAGAATTCAGGCGGCCGATCAAATTGTGGAAAGATTTATCGATCAATAAAAAGCCAATCAGCCGAAGGGAAGGAGAGAAACCTATGCCCGGGCGACCCAGTGCCCGGTAGGGCGGCCTCAGCCTCAGCTGGTTCGGCGGCAGATTTCTCCTCACCAGGCTTTCGCCCGGCTCGCGTTGCTCCCTACCGTTTCCCCCCGGCAATCTTCCCCTGGTCGGTGCGATTGCGGAAGAACAAACGTTTTAATGAGCTCAATCATCTATTAAAATGACCCAATTCTATGGGGACGGTTCTCCGTCCTTTATGACTTTTCCTGCGAGCGGTAAACAGCATAATCAAAACGGTCTTCTCACCAGAACCCAACCGACGGCCCGTGTGCCGACCACATAAAACACCACCACAGGAAGTGTGAACGGCTTTCGAGAATGAATTGAAGAAGTCTGGGGCGCGCGCGCGCGCACCTTCGCGGGGTAAGATCAAATAAAGACCACCTTTTTCCCCCAAACCGGGCGAGGCCGGGTGAGAATGAAAGATCCGTTAAAGGTGAGAACGACCATTAATGAAAATTACCCCTAATCGACCACACACGATCACAAGGCTATGTTTATGCTCAGCCCGAAGAAAAAGCATGGAAGAGGCTGCAAGAGCAAGAACACCACGAGCGAGCGGTGGATTGTGCTTGTTGTTGTGTTGAAATTATCTCCGGTTGTATGACATTTCCCTGGCACAACAGTTGCGGCACCGTCAAGATGCTCTTCCTTCGAGCAACAATTTGTTCCCTCCGGGTCCGAATCGAATGATAATGATCAAGCCACACTGCCCGAACGGGTAGGTATGTATGTATGTTGGTTTTAAGCCCTTGTTCTACCACGTCCACGCCCCGATACGAAGCGGATATGGAGCCCGAGGTGGTATATCGTCGCCAGGACAGGTTGTTGCTGTGGTTGTTTGTTGTGTGCCGGACTAGAATTTATTCCTTCCTAGATAATGCCCGGTTGTCTCGAAGTGTTCGTCACGGACGAACTGTTCCACTTGGGCGAAGGATCGTGTGTGGTACACCAATACACCATGAGGGCATGATTAATGGCGGGTTGTTGCGAGAGTTTGTTCACAGATCACAACGTTTTCCAAGGAAAATATTATGATTGAGACGTTTCAATCAAAAGGAATTAGTTTTAATTTAATGTTTCGTGTTTCGAGAAATGTTCAAAGGATCCAACTGAGGATAAAACTTTGTTACATCACGTCATTAGAAGACATTAGGAATATGTAATTACTTGACTCTCCTGTTTGGACTAATCGTAAACACTCTCTACACTATTTTCCCCTACGTCAAATTTCATTGAAATTAATTGACTTTCACAGCGACATGCTTAAGCTCATAATTTATGACACAATAGATTGAAAAGGAAAAATCCGTCCATCAACTATCACTTTCAGGTTGTGGAAATTTGCCATCCGAAAGTTTTGAAAGTGGTCATTTTGTCGTCATATTGTACACCCTCCCTCTCTCTCTCTCTCGAAAGTAACGTTTAGTTGGTTCTACCGTATATCAAAAATTTAAAATCAGCAAACAAAAATATACACACATACACGGTAGCTAGCGATCGCTAATCTACTGAGCAACCTGTCAGAGTAGCAAACCATAGTGGATGCCATAAATTTCTCCATCACGCAAAGGCGCACTTCAAGATGCCTTTCGCGATGACACTCGTTTTTATGGCATCGCTCAAATTGCACGGTGACAAATCGCTTCCCGGCACTATTTATCCCTCCAGCTTCCCCAACACCCTGTTGCCGGTCAATGATAAGAAAAACTCAAGCAGAGAAAACAATCAAACGTTACGGCGCAAAACAGGCATAATCCTCACATGGTCGCGATGGGTTTACAAATTGGTGGATAGGATTCGCGTGGAACATGGGCTGACTGGTGGCGCAAAGGATTAAACGATCGCTATCACAACACTGATAAATATTGCCCAGACGCGCACGAGTGCAAGTAATAATTACCGTTAATTTATTGGTACCTCTTGCACATCTTTGCTGCAAGCGCTTTCCTAGCCGGCGATTGCTGGACTCCCTGGTGCTGCGCGATAGCGAAACGGCTTATCTAACGGCTTGGGTAGTAGTATCGCAGGCATCACCGGCATCATGTGTGACAAAATGCCAACAGTTCCCGGGAGAGTTGTTGCCACCGCATTGGGTTACACTCTCCACTCCGCGACCGAATCGGGGAGGTTCATCCAGGATGTGCTGGGGCTGCGCGCGTTTGAGTTATCGCTCGCTTGAAAGCTTGTCCCGGGAAGATGATGTTCAGGTTCCCTCGCGCAAGACGCACGCTTCTCAACTCAATCGATCAATAAATAAGTGCTTCATCAGTCGCCCGATAGCCGCAGGGCGCATGCGGCAAGCGAAAAGCCCCATCGTCGGTCACGTTCACCTTACCTTTTACCGGCACCTTTTTTCCACCACTTCCACTCACTCGCCACAGTCAGTTTTCGATTGCGAATCTAATGGGAGACTTTCGCCAAATCGCATATAAAATAAAACCATCTCGGCGACAGGTGTGAAATGACTCAATTAAATAACAGTTATAGTAATTATTTTATTTCCGTCACCTTCCCGCGATTGATATACGGCGTGCAGTTCGATGCGATTTATTATCCCGACATGCAGGACCGTAAGCAATGCCTGGCACGCGCTAGACATTTTTCTGTCGAACAAGAAAGAATAAAAAATGATAGCGAAAACTAAAAACCAGGTCAACTGATTCGTTGCATATCTCGAAGCGCGAGAGAGCTTGAACTATGAAGTCGGTTCAGAATGTCAACGGTGTGTTAGAGACAATCCGTAGGGTCATCCAAAGTCAGTCCTAATCATTATTCCAGCTAACGGTTTGACTCCTTGCGAACCCACGTGTTTGTGTGTCGTTTGCGATAAAATTGCAAATGGAGTTTTATGTCACCTGTGACTAATTTGCTTACGAGCATCGTGTCATGAGGCAGGGCAGAGGCGAGATGAACGATGGCAGGGAGTCAAGAGTGAGGTTGTTGGTGAAGCCAGCAAGTTTGGCATTGAATTGTTGTCTGAAAATCTAGGTCAGAACGAAATTTACATTTAAACTGTTCTATACGGCTGTGGCAAATTGGCGTTAGGATTTAAAAGCAAACTGTCGGCAACCTTTAAAAAATCCTATTTAGAATGCATTGCCTTGGAGTGCTTGTTCAAAGTTACCAAGAACTAAACCCAGCTCAAATTGAGCCGTTGATTTCTAACGGCCTGACTGAAGAATCGAACGAACTCCACGGAGTGTCTGATTTATCTGCATCGTAACGATCAAATTACCAGGAAAAGATCAAAGGTCCGGTGTTCCAAGAATCATCCTTACGGTTGCCCAACTGAGTGACGACTCCTGCTGCATCAAAGCGGAGGGTCATCGCTTTCTGTCAACGCCGACGTACACCATCGATTTGTTGCACCGTGTGTTTTTTCTTCTTCTATATATTTCCTTGCAAATCCGAACCGCCGAAAGTGCATACCGCAAGCGAGAACAATGTGTCCGTTTCCGACGGCTTCAAACATGAACCGTGCATCACTCGCCGCATAAATGATGACACCATTGTGTTCGGGTCGTGTTGGCTGCTACAATCGCACGAGGGGCGAGCCTCGAGAGTGGATACGTAAAAATGCAACATAACACTCAAATAATGCCCAGCCGATGTTCCAAACGATGGCCGATGATAATTTTTCGTTTTTCTGCCAGATTTGCCGTTTGGAGCGTTTTAGATGTCGGAACGAGAGCTGGCGAGCGTGCTTTGATCGAAGATTTTTCCTGTGCCCTTCCGAGCAACGGATCGTTGAACCCGAACGAGGGATAATGACCACCGGTGGAGGAATATAGAAAAAAAAACCGAGAACAGAGGCCGAAAAGTAAAATAACAACATTCGTGTCACAGTCACAAACACACGCCGTCATTGTCAACCGAAGGTTGGAAAGCAAACGCGTTGGCTGTGTGGAGGAAAATGATGCTGTAATTATTTGCATATGTGCTGCAGCAACGCATGTTATCAGACCCCTTCCCTGCACCGATGATGGATCGCTGGTTTCCACTCCGGTGAGCCTAAGCTGGGCTGATGATTCGTTGCGCTTATCTTCCAAACCATCTACGACCTGCGCAAACACACACATACACACCAACCAACTGCACACGTTCGGTACCTCGGTACAATCATCTTGACGAGGTCCAAGAGTGTCTTCAAGACTCTTCATTTATCTTCCAACCACCAGCGTTCTGTGGCCGAGAACAAGCAAACTGTTCTCTTATTACCTTCGCTTTCGCTTCCACACCCCGATGCTAAACCGGCTCCGGCGAAAGACTTCCTTTCGTCAGAAAGATTAAAACACACCGTGTCAACCAGAACATAACATTTGTACACGCTTTTTTTTTCAACAGGCCTCACCGGAGATAAAACTTCGGGACCAGCGATATGAAGCGTTCTCGGAAAAGATGTGTACTGAAAACTGAGGATGACAGGAGAGGGGTAGGGAAGGGCACGATGTTTGCGAGACGATGAACTCCATTTCCGGACCCCGAGAGGCAAGCGGCCTATAACGGCAAGGTGTGATAACAAACCTTTAATTTGCCACAATTAAACACACCGAAGTGCACGGAACCGTGTTCTGAAGAGGATGTCTCATATGTTGTAACGTGCCGTATGTAAACAAAACGGGTTCTGCGGTGGAGGCTTACGGTTTGAGAAGCGAAATACGCCACGTGCCAGCTCTGCTTATAGATAAATCATTTGAGACAAAGAAGTTTAAAGGAACGAATGACAGAAATGAAACGAATAACAGAAATGAAGACCACCGAAACAAACATTTCACACGAGCCAAAAATCGTTAGGTTTCAAGTTCGGTATAAAATCTCAATCATGAAACATAAATTCTCATGTCGAACGAGAGAAGCACAGCTAAGCGTCCCAAAAAACACACCCAACGTTGTCGAAACTGTGTGCCCGATCCGAAAATGTGTCTGCGGTCCCATCGGGAGTTCGGGGTCACGGTAAATTCTTGCTCCATTCCGCCCAGGTCCGCTAATGAGTGCCCATTTCCTTCTCATGCTTTTTTATGATACCGCTGCAGTACGATCGCGACAGCTCGTAAAACCATCCCCGAAGGGGATTTCGCTATCATCCAGGGATTGGTGGCTCCGATTTGGGTCCGACGAGGTTGCGGGACTTGCTCGCCGCTTCCGCCGCCGATGTCTCTATGAACTAGTTTCGGGGGGAAGGACCGTGACCAGACACGGCTCCCGTCCTTGATTCGAGCCTCGGGAGACACGCGGGGACTCAAGTGCTGCGTTGCCCCATTTCTCCGGATCGGATCGATCGGAATTATGCAAATTACGTAACCCACATAGCTCGCCGTCGAAGGGGGGGAGAAAGAAAACAAAAACAGGAGCGGGAACGAGGCCGGTTGCCGACCATACGTGTCGCCGCGCAAAATGTCCACCTACCTTGCCCCGCTCGTAGGTGCACCGCAGCTCCCGGACGATCTCGGTGGCCGGACGCAGGAAGTGACCCTCGAAGCGCTCCAGATCGCCGTGGAACGTGCAGACGAGAAGATCGCGCGCCTGCCGGATCAGCATCGGGCGCGTGTGGTCCGCGTAGTGCGGATACAGTGGCCCCAGGTAGCGGTCGATCAGGTCCTCGATGCTGCCACCGTGCGCCGATGATAAAGTGGCCATCGAGCTGCTGCTGGCCGGTGGCGCACAATGCGAGTGAATCTGCAATGGAAAATCGATCACGAAGGTTTTAGTTGTTTTTCATTTTTCTTCCCTTCTTCTCTACTACAGAAGATGTTCCGCCGAAGGGCGTAGGATGGGAACAGAAGGAACTGGAATAAGATCAACTGCATCATTTATCACAACGGAACCGGTGGTGTTTGGTGGCGCTTCTCGGTGGCCGGTGCACGGGGTCCAAATTTATGGTACTCCCGGACCGAGAAGAAGGATCTTCTCCCCCGAGACAAGGCACCGGACCGGGGCCGTCGCGAGGGCCCGGTATCATCACATTAACGTGTCATCGAACTCACGCCAGCACAACCGATCGGCAAACCGGCGAATGGAATGCCAAGAGACCGGTCGGCCCAACCCGGACGCAACCGAGAAAGCAATTGAACTGAAATCAATTTCATGTCATGTTGAGTGGCACGATACGGAGTGGCCAATCTGGCTGTGGAGTGGATGCCGCCGCCACGGAGGCCAGAGGATGAGATCCATTTTATTGCCGGTCATACGCGAAAGGCGCACGCCTTCGCCGGTGGTCCTGCGGTTTACGTACGGGATCGCATACCGGGTGGAGAGGAGAAAAAAAACAACAACCCACAAACACCACTGTGTGCGTAATGGCAGCATTTAGAACCGCACGTCGCACGTCGTTCTCGATCACGTACGCGCTAACAATCCGAGTGTGTTCCGGTGAGTCACACCCCTCGCTTCTTCTGGAGGAGTGGACCTAGGAGAAATTTATTTCGCACCGACACCGCAAGCAGCAATAACGGTGACTTGCGTATCTTTACGAGTTCTATTAGAACCATTAGATTCCCATTAATTGGGATTATGGTAGGTGAATATACAAATGCGAAAAATGTCTGCGTAAGAGGATGTCCCTTGGAGCTTAATTTGCAGAGATGTTCTTTAGTATGTATAATAATTTTTTTTATTGCATTGAAATTTAAATTGCGATATAAATCACTAAGAAACATTTTCTTATATGGCACAACATGCAGAACCTTCTGACAGGGTGCTAAATATCGTTGGTAAGCCGTTCATTTAGAAACGGTTACCAGGTTCAGGATTAGATTAAACACGTTTTTTATCGTAGTAAACGAAGCATAATCGCTATCGTAATCGTGAATTACTCTGGACTCTCGTCTGAGCTTTGTTTATGTGTCACATCATCCATTGTCGGTGGTTTGCGAGCAAAGTTGGGTAACAGTTTCAGCAGTTTACGAAACTACAACTATTATTTTGTTATTGATTGTTGAAAATTTCAAAACCACACTAAATAACCCTAAAATTAAAACAAATATTCGATTAAAGCGCTATCGAATGAACTACTGATTTGTTTGTTTACATTTTGAACAGATTAAACCTGCGATTATAGGGTATGAAAGAAAAAAATCTTTTCGACACATTGAGTACCGTAGTTACAGGATTATACTAGCACTCCTTTTATTGTCTTGCTAAGGTAAAGCTTTGAAGAAATGAAAAAGGTATTCTGTTCTTATGATATCTCAGTACTATCATAAGATGGAAAAACATACAAAGTTATCACACTTAGAAAAAGGCATCGGAAAAGAATACAAACAATGTATAGGTAACGGTTGTTACGCACGTTTAATCCTCTGAAAACAACTATGGCATTTACAAGAGGGACTCACTGACAAAAAAATATAAAAGGGTCGATAAAGGGAATAATCGATAAAAAATTCAAACTCGATTCAAACAATACTGAAGGAACACACAAACTAGTCCTTCTGTTTTTATTACAATTTTCTTATTCATTTTGCAACCATTATTTGTATGACGAAAAATGACAAATGAGAATGAACTATCCCCTATACAAAATGACTGACAGCCTACGTACTCAAAGGTGGTAAGTCTAGTAAGCCTTTACCAGATAGACATGACCGAAGATGGTCGTTACGACTATGAAGCAGATAAATTAAAGTATATTTCCGCGTATGAAGCGAATCTTAAAGTTCAACGGATAAATCGCAACAATAAAACTTACAACGGTTAAAACCTTTAAAGCATCAGTTAATGCAATTAAAAAATAAACTCTCTTTGTACCAGGATTTTTGAGCGAAAGTACGTTCATAACAACATACCACAATTCATCGAAAACTGATCGTAACGACTTCCTTCCACGAGCTTGAGGAATGTTTTTCATCCCCGTTTTGATTACCCGTACCCATCTTTCCGCCGGGATGCTCAATTACTTCTCGCGCTTATCTTTATTGGTCAGCTCGTTGGCCATAAATTAGCTAAAACCGATGTCTCCCATCCGATCGGGTTCGGCTCGTTTCCGTCCAGCAAGCGGGAGGTTATGCGTGAAGCCGTTACCGTTCGGTTACCTGGTGTTGATAACCTTTTTGGCAGATTTTGTTTTTTTTTTACTTTCCTTTCCAAACCGAGGGGGCGCATTTTAATTTTTGCTTCACATCCCACTATTTTGAGAACCTTTTTGCCACATTCGAAAAACGCGCCACAAAACGTGCGTGAGAAATTGGCCACGAACTGACCGGAGGCCGACAGTGTCGTGGGGAGTTTATCGGGAGGTTCGGGCGTACACGATTTGGTGTCGGCGGAATGCCATTTTTAGAACCTTTTGGAAGATCGCACGGAGGCCAACACTCGCGTGCCCTCGGGGTCCATCGAGCGGGACCGACGAGCGGAAGCGCTCGGATGAAGAATGGATTTCCTTTCCGCCGTGTACCGGTGGTACCGTTAGTGGGCCGGGTGAAGAAAAGATTAACGTAGCCGGGATCCCAAATATGGAGCCCCCATCTGCGGGTCGCAAGAATCTCACGTTCTTGTGCGCGACCACCAAATGGCCAAACCTTCCAATTACGGGCACCAGATACCGTAGAACATTTCGGGTGGACCGTCAGGGTCAACCGCGCGTCAAGGGAGATCTCGTTTCGCAACTCATAACTGTACGCAGTTTGGCTGGGGCTAGGGCAACCCACACCACGCGCGCTGGTCATGATCTTCGCGTTCAGGCCGGAGATGACAAGCTGAACAAATTGAAAAGTAAAAAAAACCAGAATCAAAATCCAACTACTCGTGGCGGACAACTTTCATCCCAAAAAGTAGATCGACTGCTGTCAATCAATCCGCGCCAGGCCGGGCCCCTTCCGAAAACAACGTCATCGTCGCGCGGACCTTGAACTTCTTCGTGGCGCAGGAAATTGTGTTTTTTTTTTTTTTTTGACGGGACGAATCGAAATCGGTTGCGCAACGCTCGGTACGGTACACGATTCGGTAGAATTTCTAGCATTCCCGGCCAGCCGCTCGAAACGAGTCCGCCGGTAACCTTGAGCGGTCGCAACGAAAGTGAAAACCGCTCATTACACCCCCGGGATCGCACGGGTAGGAGGGAGTGGAAGGGGGAGTGTCAATTTCGGGGACCTAATTTAACGCTGCACTTCGGATGGAAACGCTCACGGGCCGCCCATAATCCACGCCAGAACGGATGACGTGCACGCTTTTCCCTTCAACCGGTACCGACCGAGCCTGAAGCAAGCAGAGATTGGTCGCTTCCCTTCAGTGCACCGGTCCAGTTTCAATACAACCCAATCCACCCGAAACCCGGACCTTCAACGGCCGATTCGATCAGGGCCGGCCGACCGGAGCGGAGATGGTTTTCTTTACGTAATAATAATCTACCATTATCCGGTGACGTGTGGCCCTCGAAAAAAATTGGTGGAACAACACAATGCAACGTAGCCGCCCGCTGGGGGGAAAAGATCGGGCAGGTCCGGATTTACCGAACGTCCACCTTCATCGCAACCTGTAGGAATCGAACGGTTTAAAATTGATCGCCGCCCGAAGGAGGTACCTTGTTTTTATGCGCAACTGAAGCAAAAACATGTGCCAACTATCAGAAGTAATAAACTATAAGAACCAGATATGATACACTTTCTTTTCGCTCGGCGAAACATAACATATTTTACGAACTCATCCCATCGTCCGTGGGCCGACGCACCGCAAAATGTTCCGAGTCCGGCGAGTGCTTTAATCTGATTTGAATGATATTTAACCTTTCACCTCGGAATCTTACGTTTTGGTCAGATTTTTTTATTCCCAGACCCACAGGACGAGAAATGAAATGGAACGCGTTCCATTCCATAACCATCGTTGTGTTCCAGGCCGATGTAATATTTCCCCACCGTAGTCAGAGTGCAATGGTGCAACCATACCTTACCCAGGGGGGAGGGAAAACAAAGATGCAACCACAACCCACGCGAAACACAGCGATCGGGATTATTCCCGAACAAAAAGTTGGCCTCATCGACATCGGTTGTTTTAATTACCTTCTCTGCAATTCGAACACTCGGAATGGTTGTGTTGACTGGGGAATTTGTTACCGTTCCGACATCGAGTGCGGTAACAGCACGGTGCGGGTTAGATTGTACTCTTGATGCAGTTGCACCGCGAGCGCTCGTTGCGACGCTGCTGCCATTTTGCCTTCCATTCGGCCACGTTATGCTGTAGGCGCTCCGGCGCACCTTATCTTCACACTTGCCAGGACTCGTCCGGCGACCGATCGAGTGACAAATGGAATTGTTTTAAGTGGAAAAATTAAATTAAATCGGGTCGGGGACGCGCGCACGGCGTCGTGAGCTGAACTTTCACCTTCGCCGATTATTACGAAATGGAACGGTTGACGATCGGTTACTTCAATGGAGGTATATCTTTTCAATATCACGTGCGGAATGAGACGATTCTGGGACGGGATTCGATACCAAAAAAGTATCTTTCAACGCAGGCGATCCAATTACACTCGAAGAGGTAAGAGTTCATCTCCCGTACGTTATAACTTTGCAGGAAAGACAATGTTGTTTGATAGAGTCGAGCTAATTTTTGTTGCCGTGAAGCTACTTTTATGCACTTCAGCATCGACTTTCACCTTCGATTTAACGACCACCGACGAACAAATGAAGCCTTCATCTTGTCTTCAATCAATCTCCACCTCGCTCGCCGGGTGGAAGACGAATCACTTTGGCTACGCTAATCACTTCATTATCTTTTTCTTGTTTTCCATACGAGAACGGCCGGATGGATACGATTCCGTGGTGCGCCGTCGCCACGTTCGACACTTCCGGCGTCGGTGGTGGTGATGGTGGGAAAACCAGGCGAATAAACTAAATTAATTGAAACCCGAATTAAAAGCCCTCATCCTTTGAAACCGTGTTGGGTGCACAACCATAAATCACCATCCCGGTGCCACAAGGGGAAGCATTAGAAAACACGTGTCGCCACCCACTGCGCGCATCTCTGGCGGAGGGGAAGAAAAGGGACCACAGGAAAGGAAATAGCTAAAAAAAACGAGCATGCCACCGAATATCGGCTGCATCGGCAGGCCAGCGCCAGAAGAGCGGCCGGCACCGGAATCGGAAAGTTGTTCATCAATAAAAACCACCCCATTTGGCTTAATTGATGTTGGACAGTTTTATAAGTGTGTCAATAAATTTATGTGACAAGAAATTGGAAACCAATCGCGATACGGGGAGGGTGCAGTAGGCAGCGTTTGGGTTCGAACTCTGTTGCATTTCTTTGTTAGGGAAACCAGTTGAGGAACGTTGTACGTTTTTTTCCTAAATCAACTTACTCCCAGCGGGAAGGCAAAGATACCACTGTTTCAAAAATGAAAATTTATTACACTGGTCACACTTCAAATTTAATCTTGTAAAGATCTTCAAAACGACATTTTTAACCAGACGTCTTTTCTCAGCGGGGAATGTACTATCCGAGCAGATCTTTGACATAATTGGTTAGTTTTCTAAAGTATTAAATGCATAATGCAATCTTTGTTGTTAGTTTGGTGATTCACTTACCTCTTTCAAGTTTTTAGGTGCTGTTACGTAGTATTCGATTTTTGAAGCGTCGTTTTAGTCTTAAATTAATATTGGTACCAGGTAAACACATCTTAAACATAGATCTAACCTACTTCATAACGATATGGTCTGTCAAAGCAACTCATTTTAATTGGCAGCAACTTAAGATAAGATGCCGTTCGGGAATTCCCTTTGCGGTTAAATCAAGCCCGTTATTGGCAATCCCGTACCTTACCCAATCCGGTCGAAAACCGAAACCAATCAATGCATCGAATAAAAATGGCCCTTCAAACAAAGGAGGAAAAAAATGTCCCAACCGAAACACAGCTCCACTGCACTGATTTACAGCCGCCGAAGTTCCGAGTGAGGCATGTGGGTGGCGAAACCCTTATGAAAATCGAACGGAGAAAAAACTGAAAAAAAATCTCCCATCTAGGGCCCATCTAGGGCCTAGATCATTTTTAGCGGGAGGTGAATCTGGCCCCATGAAAGTGAGTGGCACGCGGGTCACACGCCGTTTACCGGATCGGGTGCCTTCGGTGTCACCCCCCTCGGGTTCCAACCAGACGCTGGTGGCGCCGGCTCAATCCGTGCTCCCGGACTCCTACAGACACGACATGTGTGTGTGTGTGTGGTGTATGCGAAAGAAGTGGGGAGGTCCCGTTCCGGACGGCCCGAACACAATAACGGGCCAATAACAACAATGCGCCGACAACAACGATTCGCCCTGACAACCGTTTGTTTATGCCCAGCTGTGGCGCGAAAAGTAGGTCAACAAATAGTTCAAAGTTTACTTTCAATTGGTTCGACGCGCACCGCATAAAAGGAAGGCGAGCATAGAATCTATCAGAGGTGGGCGCAAGGGCAGCATAAGAGGAGTGGGATTGCGATTGATTTTCCCCCAAATTGCCGTTGCATTGATTTTGAGCTCAGAACGTCACCCAGTTCCGTCCAGCCAAGCGAGGGGGTTTCTACATATACGCACATCATCTACGTGCTAGGAAAAAATAAACCACGCCGAACGGAACCTCGACCACGGTTCGGAAAGTTGACCAGAACCCCCCTCGGGCCGGAAGAGAGCGTTACTAATTTGACATGTTTAGCCTTGACGTCTTCTCCCACTGGAAGACAGTGGGTTTTTCTTCCCAAAATGGAACGCGCTCGCCGGTCGGCAAACAATTTCATTTCGTTAGCGATCGTGAGGGCTCACGCGTGCGACATTAATGTCTTGGTCGCGCTCGGACTGGCGACTGGAAGAGATAGACTTGCGAAAGCCGGCAGGTCCGGCCTGAAGAGGTTCAGCCCGTCAATTGTGGATGCTGCGCCACCGGCGAAAGATTTCATCAAATTAAAATGCATGATTTGTGGGGATCGCTTGGTGCGATCGTTAAAACCGTGGACAAACCCAAACCGCAATGGAAGGAAACCGACGGAGAAGAATACCATCTTTATTTTTGTTTTTACTTGAAAGAAGATGTACGATGGTTCATGGTAGTTAGAAAAACATTATTTTACATCGTGGTGAAAGTGTAAGTTCATAAAACAAACTCAACAAGCAGCATAAACGTTGGAAGTTTATCAAATGTGTCGCAAAATTCAGTTTGGTATTTGTTTCAGATAAATATAAATATTCCTGATCAACATTTTAATTTTCAAAGTGAAACATCAAGAGTTGAATATTACAAATGACATAAAATTAAATCACAATTTGATATTTTTTCTAAATTAAAATGGAAATAGGGTAATGGTACCAGTGGCACATTAAGTCATGTAAGTAAGAATACGATATAGTTTATAGATGTCAAGAATATAATATTGGGGGTCCGCGACAGCCGAGCGGTAGCGCCGGTTAGAAAATCGGCCCATGAGCGTCGGGGCTCGCCACTTCGACGGCGTGGGTTCGAATCCCAACCGAGACCGGACCCTCCCCTGTACGAGAGGACTGACTATCCACGTACAACAGGGAAACAAGTCTCGTAAGCCCTTAACGGGCAGGCATGACCAAGAGGTCGTTACGCCAAGAAGAAGAATATAATATTCAACTTATTTACACCAATTATCATTGAAACTCTATTAGTCATCTGAAAAGCATCTATTTTCACCAGAGACCATAAAAAATAACACGAAAAAAACGCTTACCTCTTCCTTCTTTTGAAGCATATTTCAAATATAGACCAAAATACATTGTACTAAAGGATCAAGGTATTTTGAGGTGATTTATAGCCTTAAGATACACCTGATAAATTGTTAAGGAATCCAGCATATTACAACCTATTTAGAAAATATACATTTTTGGGCCTTAATTTATCGCAGAATGGGAAGTTATATCTTCAGAACGTTCCATAGATGATGAAAGCACATTTTATTCTAGAAAAAATATAACTATTGTATTTCTATCGTCGTAGAGCTAGATTTTTTTCTCCACTAGACACACTATTGGTACTAGTACCGTTATGGGAGCATTTTCCCTTGATAAACACATTTTTATTTTCTACAAGTCACTTGTGGCAGCAACGAATAATGAAACTACTTCCGAGGAATGTGTGACAGAAGATAATTACAAAAGAATATAGTGAGTAGGTCACTGGGGACATTTTCTTATCTTGACCCCGCGGTATTTCATCCCTAAAAAGGCATTTCATCCAAAATTTTCCACCATTCAGTAGAAAACAGACTCATCGTCCTCGTTCTCATCGGAGACATGGTAAGGAATCAACCAAACAAATCAGCTTCCTGATAGTGGAGGAAATGGAATTGAGTGGTTGACTCCATTAATTAAATCACACGCGCCTTTGTTCGATGCAGTCCCCTGGCGTAGAGCAGGAACACTTCCAAGACGCAATCGCAATTAATTAAGTAATTTAACGTACGCTCGAGCATACATCGCCCGGGAGTACTTGGGAGAAGAAACAGGCGCACACTTGAAAGCGGGAATGGAGCAGAATAGGAATCCCTAACGAGGCGGCCCTACATACGGTACCGCACGGTGTCTTCATCCCTCTGTTCCCATACGTTACAGCGGGTTGCGAGTGACGAACAAGCAGAAGCCAATTCCAATTCCCTTCCGCCCTTCCCCTACCGGCGCGGTTTTACATAGTAAATCATCTTATCAACGATCGTGAAGAGGTCTTCCAAGACTGGTAGACCCGAAACGTGGTGCAGCAAACCCAACTGCAGAACACTTGCAGGCTCCCTCTGGCGCTGGGACGTGTCTAAGCTTCAAGCGGCAACACGGCCGCGGCCACTCGAAGACGAAAGGATTCCAACCAAATCACGGGCGACCCTCTGGAGGAAAATAAAACCCCGAAGACTCGCGAGGAGGTTGCGTCTGGGCATGAAATTATGGGCCTGATTAGTCGCGCGATAGTTGAAGTAGATTGTTTCTTTGTGATACGCCCGGCGCCGAAGTCAATGATGGGTCCTCCCTTTCCTTCCCACCTCCCTCTACATCCCTTCTTTGGAGCAATTGGTGATCAGATCATCTACCGAAGGCTCTAACCTCTTCGTCTCCCGCAGACCACTGCCTTTAGGGTGGTGTTTTATGCTCGCTAGGACTCGTACTGCCCTTAATGGGTCCAGTGTTTGCTACGGTGCATCTCACTTGAATGTGAGCGAGCCCAATGAAAATGTGAATGAAATCAAAACCCTCAAACGCCGAGGCTCGAGCCTCAGCCTCGGTGCCATTAGTTTTTATGTTTATGTGAAAAAGATTCTGACCCGACCGACTTCAGCTTCAGGGTCTCGCACGGGAAACGGTTACATTGCCGTAGTACTAGATAGTTTCCATATCGTTTGCCCCGCTCTCGAGCGGCCCTCCTTCCTGCCAATAAATTTCCCAGTGAACTGCATCAACTTCAAATCTCGCGTGCGCCACGTGCAACTAGTCGATTAACCTCTCACAAAATAATATTTATCGCTTTCGTAACGAACGGTTGGCAGGGGGGAGATGAAGTCCCGGGGGGATTGTTGGTGGATGCAACATTCAACCGAGCATGTCCCGAGCATATTGCCGCCGCGGTACGCATCTCCTCTTCAATCGCACAGTGTAAACAAACGATTACAAACAAGAGAAGGTCTGCCGACTTTTTTCCCGCGCGTCCCTTTATTAGGCAACCCTACCGAAACCCGCGGGCTACCGGGACCGCGAACCTTCGGTGGCTCGCGGGAAGATTGATAATTTATGTCTTTCGGGCTTCATTTGCGCACGATACGAAGAGGTTGACGGGTAAATACCCTTTTTTAAAACGTTCATTTCGCAGATAGTGCGTGCGTGCGCCGGCGAAAACACTTGCCTTTCGAAATCCCTTCCCAGCAGCCATTTCACGCCACCAGTTTTCGCGCGTGGTCGGTTTCGTTTCAGGTCGCCACCGTTAATTGCACAACTAATGCAGTTGCAGCCCTCAGAGTGCTCGTGCAGGCACCCTTTCCCCGGTGTGGCATCGCGTGTGGCAACGGGGGAAAACATAAAACGGTAAAAAGGGGTTGCGACCGTTAGGGGTTGCGGTATGGCTTCCCATTAACTTCTGCTCACTTGGCGGGCTGGCAGTGACATAAACGGTCCCTAAACGGTCTCGGACCGCTTCCGAAAGGACTCGTGCGCTAGGAAGTGATGCCACGTGTGTCGCTGGATCGATGGGCAAAAGGGCGATGAATGTTTTATTTGATTAGGACGAGCGGCTTTTCTTTGGTTCTGAGCACCATAATCCCCTTGTTTTTATTTTATTTACACAGTGACAATATTTTGCAAACGGAAAAAAGGAAGATTTATGCCTGGTTTTTGGGTGTGGGAAGAATTCTTTAGGAAATTAAATTAAATCTATTCTTAAATCGGGATACCAGACTTAAATCAAAATATCGAATAAATCAAACTGTATTTAAGCCTCACGCCATATTTCTTAAGATTAGCTTTTTGTCATGGTCGCGTGAGAAAAGATTCTTATTTTTCTTCACACATTTTGAACAACGTTACTTTTCCATGCAATTTGGTGAGAACCTTTTTGAAAACGAAATATAATGATCGATTTATTTGAAACAGCTCTAATTTGCACCATATAAAACGGCCACTAATTAAGACATTAGACAACCTTCCGCACAACACAAAGGCACATTCTAATTTCACCATCATCCGCCTAAATGAAGCCATAACCCACCGAAAATTACCATACCCGATTGTGGCGGCCAGCGCTTAACGATTACACAAAGAGTGTGAATTGTTTCACTCTCGCGGCTGAGGAAAATTGAGCAATAGCAAAACACCATCCGTCCATCCCGTCCACCGGTCGAGCCACGGTTTTTCGGGGCGATTCCGATCCGAGTCCGAATAATCCCGACAGATTTCGGTACGCATATGACAGCAAGCGTGGTGCAATAAAACCGACCCCATTCACCGACAAAACAAACACCGCCTTATCATTAAAAGACAATAAACGTCGGCGGTCTCCAAAAGCAACTGATGACGAATTGCAACCGACATCTCACCTCGGAGAACACGGAGGTTTAAAGTTTTTTCCCGTTTTTTTTTTTATCTGGAACCCCAAAACGAAGGGGTTCCCACTTGGAGGCTGACAGAAATTGATCGACGGCAGGTTCGATCGGCCGCCTGTGCCTCTCGGCAGACCCTTTTCGGGTGATGGTGTGTGCGAAAAGAATATCATCGGGCAATGGGAAGATATAAATTTTATAAAACAAAAACAAAATGGTAGCTCCAGCCAACCGGAAGATTACAGAAACCGCAAAATGTCGAACCTCGACCGTAAACATGATGCACCTTCGGCACCGCAAAAAGACGAAATGTTTAATCTGCCTTGCAAATAGTTTCGTGTCCCGCTTTGCGAGCCCGATCGCCGCCGATCGGAAACCGGGAAAATTCGACCGCACCGGAGGGCAACCCCCACCGCACACCACCACCCCACAAACGGAAACCCTGGATGGCGATTTCGTAATGCGCCGGAGCAGCAGTGTGTGGCGGGTATATTTGAGGCAGAAATAAAGTGCAATTTCTTGCGCTTTCGTTCGGTTTTGACGATCGCAAAACATCACCCGCTCGCGATCGAAACACTATGTAGCACGAAATTTATACAAGAAATCTGATTTTTTTTCTCCTCCCTTCCCCATCCTCTGACCTGTGTGTGTGGTATGACACAACAAGCCATCCATCCGAACCCGATGGCGTTCGTCCCCGACGAACCCTTCCAGACGGACGGGCGCACCGTTAGACATCGCACACCCGCACCACGCTCGCTCGTTCTCATCCCGCTTATGCAACGCGAAAAATCGGCACATTCGGTGGGTCGAAAATCGGAGACGAAAAGAAGCAAAAAACAGAAAAGTACGCTGGCGGCCCAAATTGAACGATCCATACGACGGTAGCCGCGGCCGGTTTGAAGAAATTAGTTTCACGTTTACTAATTTAATTTGCATATTTCATGAGACGAACGGGGGGCTCACGCTCGTCGCGGTTTGACGGTTCGGTCGCTTCGTCGACCCAGCGTGCACTTTCTTTCATCGACTGCAAATTTTCGCTAGTCTACGAAATTGCAACAAGGCACAAGTGCTCGAGCACTGCACGGCATGTTTCAATGATGTGATTTTTGTTTTATCATTTTCATTTCACACGACCTGGTTGTGAAAAATCAATCGCGATCGATCAGGTGATGGGGTGGATGTAACAAAAAAAGTACGGCAGTGGAAGGGAAAATAATCAAAGCAAGCAGCAAAGCAGAAAAATTTTAAACTCAAAGAAAAACGAGAAAGGGACTCAAATGTTTGATATCAGGAATTGATAACCAAACCAGACTGCGCACGGAAATGGTGTGGTGGTGAAATTTAGTAATGAGAATAACAACTCTTTTTAAAGATTTGAATCAGAGTGATGATTCGAATCTCTAAGTCACTCTTTTGTGATTTAAAACGTGTAAAATAATGTATCAGTTGTCGAGGAGATTATAATTCTTAACAGGAATTCGAATCTAAAAAGAGTGAATTAGTGAGTAAAAGAGTTGCTACTCTTCATGGAGATTCGAATCCCAAGAGTGAGTAACAGAGTTGCTAGTCGCCAAAGAAAGCCGAATCCCAGTTTGGGATTTCCTACTAAGTGCGCACATCACTAGTTGGAATGCATTTTATGAAATTGAATAAAAATCAAAATCAAATTGCATAACGTTTTTGTTTCATAAATTTCTTCCGAAACAATGCATATTTTCCTTACGACCTTTAAATGTGGCTACTTATAAAATATAACACAACAGTCTCGAATATCTGCGATTGTTCTCAATTGTTTAATGATGTT